>NC_091065.1:109212248-109515601 GCF_000393655.2 Nicotiana sylvestris
TATGACTTTGATTTTGTAGGGGTTAACTTCGATCCCCCTTTGTAAGATGAGGAACTCCAAGAATTTTCCGGAGCTGGCACCGAAGGCACACTTTCAGGTTTGAGTTTCATATTGTACTTTCTTAGAATGTCGAAAGTTTCTTGAAGATGCACTCAAAGACTTAACTAACATGTCATCAATGTATACCTCCATTGTTTGCCTATATGATTCTCAAATATTTTATGAATGAGCCTTTGATAAGTGGCTCCGGCGTTCTTAAGCCTGAAAGGCATCGCATTATAGAAATATGTTCCAAAGTTCGTTATGAAGGAAGTTTTTTTCCTGATCCTACAGGTTCATTATGATCTGATTGTACCCGGAGTAAGCATCGAGGAAACTCATTAGCTCGTGTACGGCCATAGCATCGATCATTTGATTAATGTTTGGCACTAGGAACGAGTCATTAGGACACGCCTTATTTAAATCCTTATAGTCTATGCACATCCTAAATTTATTATTCTTTTTGGGTACCACGACTACGTTTGCTAACCATTTCGAATATTTTACCTCTCGGATCGAACCAATATAAAGTAGTCTGGTTACCTCCTCTTTAACAAACATGTTTCTGACCTCAGCTACCATGCGTTTCTTTTGCCTTATAGGTGGGAAGTTTGGATCCAGATTCAACTTGTGGACCGCCATCTCCAATAGGATACCTGTCATATATGAATACAACCAAGCAAAGTAGTCTATGTTAGCTTTAAGAAAATTAATAAACCCTAACCTGAGCTCGAGATTTAAACTCATTCCCAAATGGAACTTCCTTTCCAGAAACTCCTCGAACAAAGCCACTTGCTGAGTTCCTCCGCGATTGACTTAGTTGCATCCGTCTCCTCTAGTACCTAAAAATATCTTCTGATGACTATTCGCCCTTACCCTCTTCATTCGTAGAGGGAGAAGGCATCAGTTCCTATAATTACTATTTATTGGACTCTTTCCCTTTGCTGCTGGAAACAGTTACTGCATTTATCTCCCTTGCTGCTGGTTGATTTCCTCTTATCTGCTTGATTCCTTTAGGGGTTGAGAATTTAATTATTTGATGATATGTGGAGGGTACTGCCTTTATCTCATGTATCCACGACTTTTTGAGGATTCCATTGTAGCCCATATCATTATCTACCACTTCAAATAGAGTGGTATTTGTTACTCCTTCGGCATGTCTGGGCAGCAAAATCTCTTATCAGGTTGTCACGCTTGTCAAGTTGAACCCAGCAAAGAGTTTTGTCACCAGAACAATGTTCCCGATTAATTTTGCTTGCTCCAAAACTCTCCATTATATTATGTTGGCTGAGTTTCCTGGGTCAACCAAAACAGGCTTAATTATGAAATCTAAAACATTAAGAGAGATTACCAAGGCATCAATGTCTGGCAGTAGAAGTCCGTCGGTGTCCTCCTCTGTAAAGGTGATATAATCTTCTATGACTTCCCAAAGTCTCTTGTTGCGAGTCACTGATATCTTTGTTTTCTTAGCTACTAAAAAGGTTACACCGTTGACTTTATTTCCTCTTAAATTCATGTTGATAGTCAGAGGGGAGCATTCTGCTAACTTCGAAGGCTCGGTCACTAAAAAACTCCCTGAGATGTCCAATCTTCAAAAATGTCTCCACCTCATGAAGATCTCAGCAGTCCTCATTTCTATAGTCGTAAGTCCCATGGTATTCATACAATAAACTGGGGTCCCTCTAGCTAGGATCTGATCAGATTGGATTCGGCAACCGTGCTTCTTTGATATTCCTCATTGTTGATACCAGCTCTACCAAGTTGATTTTAAAGTTGTAATTTGATAACTTGGGATATGTAGAGTCTTGGGCCTCTGGAACCTCCTCCTCCTGTAACGACCTGTTGTTCCGGCCATGATCGGTTCTTCTACAGGGAGAAAACTTATCTGATGACCAAAATCCTTTGCTTCTATGACTTTCGGTTCTTTTATATGGCAGAAAACGACCTCTGGAGACCGTCGATCCGTATCAGTCACTTTTAAACTTGTCCTGATTTCTATCTCCTTCTCGTCCCTTGGTCGATACCGAGGACCCAAGATGATCATCTTATTATTATTATTTTTGACTCATAGTGGTTCTGGATATCCGCCCATGTGGTTGCATGAAACCCAAGCAAGCTTTCCTTCATCTTTCAGGAGGCGTCGGAGCTCCGTAGATTTAGACCCTTTGTCAATGCATCCGCTTCCTATTATCGCGCACCGTTTTCTCACGAAAGCGGGTTTCGACGTGTGAAAACTCTTTTAAATGGGTATTAAATAGAAGAGTCGCCACCTAATGATTATAAGGTTCATTAGGGAACCTAATTGCAAATAAATTTGTTTTAACTAGTCTGTGTCACCAAAGATCGGGTAAGAACCCAAATTACCTCGAAGAGAAAGTGTTAGGTACTCTTCGAGGTCCACAACTGTGGGTCCCGGCCGAAATTTATGCTATGTGGGATTATTATATTATAATTACTTTATGTGATCACATAAGTTAAAGGAAGATAGAGAATCTAAATATCCAACTATGATGTAAAATAAGTATAAAGAAGATTGCACATATGAAAGTAGTAGACTACTCATTAATAGATGATTGGTACAACCCCTTGGAGATTACAAGATACAACCCAATTATTGAGTCCGAATAAACAAAGGTGCAAGTAGTAAACGTATGGGCGTCTTAAGGTTTTTAGCCTAAAGGATCACCCCGTACAACATACATAATACTTCTCAACTCCCTTAAGGTAGGGGTTTCTCATATTATTCAGTGGGCACAGACTATCATCTCCTGCTACCCAATTACTATGTTAAAGTTTTTTTTACCTAAACCGCTCTAGTTCAATTCTAAAACGCGTCCTATACGTGCATTACCCGTCCCATGCCTATGGTCCAGGAGGCTTTGGACCTACTATTTGGATGGTTCTAGACTTTACTTAGGATGCTCAAAATGATAAAACTAGGCGAACATTCAAAACATGTAGGACCGCACATAATAGAAATTAAAGGCTCAAGTTAGCCTCCACACATAAGCACAAAAGCACGCAAAACAGTCACAGAGTTTATACTAACAAGGTTTCAGATTATGAAGTAAAGGGTCATAGGCAGTTTTGGGATTGAGATGCATTAAAGTCGTTCAAAACCTATAAGCATGGCTTCTACGTGACTGCATGGATTAATAAAATCTTATAGACAGTACTGCTAGTCAGATTATCAAAGGTGTAGATTATAATCGTTATTAAAAGCCTATAAGCGTGATCTCTAGTTGATTCCCGCTTGGGTAGTGAAACCATTGAAAACTCACAATTATTCATATTTGATCCTATTAGCATGCTTTTTAAGCGAGCAGCAATATCCTATAGGCATGTTTTCTAAACAGTTGAACACGAATTCGTTTTGCTTATTCCTATAGGCATGTCTCATGGAAAGGAATGCAGCGTTTAGCCTTATACAATAATGGAGGTAGTGCTTAACCTCATGCAATATAATGGAGACAGTACTTAGTCTCATGCAAAAAAAGGCCATGTTTAGCCTTATGCAATAATGGAGGCAATGCTTAGCCTCATGCAATGTAATAGAGACAATGCTTAGTCTCATGCAAAGGAAGGCGGCGTTTAGCCTTATGCAATAATGGAGGCAGTGTTTAGCCCTATGCAGTGATGAGGGCAGTACTTATCCCTATGCAATGTAATGAGGCCAGTTCTTAGCCCTATGTAGGAAAAGCAAAGATTAAATGTGAGAGAGAAAAGTGGCCCTTAGCTTGACGCGTTTGTGCTTGGCGACTTCTGTCGGTGTGAAGATAGTGATCTTATTGTATATATATATTTCTAGGTGTGCTTGTTATATCCATTGTGCCTGCATCCACAGAAAAATCGTGATTTGTGGGGTAAAGGTGGGTTCGTGCTCTCGATTCTCGGCTTTGCCTTTGCTCCTGTCTTGACACCTTGTTCGAGTCACCCTGGGTAACATTTGGCTACTACAGAAAATGCGGTTTTTGAAAATATGCATTTATGGAAAATCATTTGTAAGTAATGAAATTTCTTCAAAAATAATGAACAAAAGTAAATAGTGTGGTCGAATCATAAACCGTGACATCCTTTGAGACATTGCAACCTTCTTAACTCGGAAATTTAAGGACCCCATCAAAATGCCCCAGTTTAATGTATACTTCAAGCAATATACTTCTTGGCGATTCTTGACGTAATGATATTGACAAAAATTCAAATTCTTGCCCCGGCTCTTGACCGTAGAGGGGAATGAAGATTTTATTATGATGTGACCAAACCCACAGGGCTGCCTATATGTTGATACCCAATTTTTCCCTCATATATTTTAAAATGTGCATGCATACTTTCAAAATATTGTGCATACAATTACAAACATGCACAAAGGTTTTTTCTATAATTTTTAAAGGCCTTAAACCCATTTATTTTTGCATTTTAATTACAAAAATGTTCAAAATTATCCCTCATACTACTTTATGATGATTTAATCATCTAAATTCATCATTTAGGGTCATATAAGTGTTCAAATATTTTAATTGCATTTTAAAACTATAATTGCATATTTTGCAATAATGGCCCACATATATGCATAACTACATTATCAATACAAAAAAATGACTTTTTATATTTTTATAATATTAAGTAATTATTTTAAATCACCTTCATGCATAAAAAATTATTTTTTATTATTTAATTAGCTATTTGAACATTATTTTATTTAACAAATTGGGTATTGAACAAATAGCCCCTTAATTATATTCAAATTCGGACCCCCCCCAGCTCAACTTAAATTAACCTAAGCCCAAATCACCCCAGCCCAAAACCTAAAGACCTCTACCGACCCAAACCCCTTCTAATCTTGGCCGTTGATCTCTGAGATCAACGGCCCCCATTCCCCCTTTCCTTTTTTAACCTAAATGACCCTCTAACCCTAGCTATTATCCAAAGATAGCCACCCTTGAATCCCCCTTCTTCTCCGGTTCTCTCTGAAACTAACCCTAACCCAAGCGACGTCACCTAAATCTACCTCAAACCTTTCGATTATTACCAGTTCCATGGGGTTACCTGGTGATTTGAGGCCCCTACCGGCCTCTTACCTCTTCTAGTTGTTCGATTTTGTGGTTTCATGAAGGGATCTCGACGAGATCTAACCCAAATTTTGTTTGAAACCATTTAAGAATCCACCTATGGCCATCTCCGTTTGTGAGTACTATTATCTTGTGTTTATGGCTCGAATCTCTGGTTCCAAACTAGATTTTCTTTTATCTCTATCACTTTCTCAAAACCCTCATCTCTTACACTTTGAATCTGTTCAGATCCGTGTAGATCTGAAATGGTTTCAAGTTTATACGGTAGTTTTCTTTAAAAAATGTATGTTCTCTTTATGATCGACTGCTTTTAATGTTCCTCCAAATTAGGGTTTTGATTCTTTATTATCTGTTGTAGGTCTGAAGTGGTTTCGAGTTCCTATAGCATTTTTCTTTAAAGATTTTCTGTTTTCCTTACTGTTAATCGATCCTTATGTTCCTAATAACTAGGGTTTTCACCTCGTCTATTTCTGCGAAATTTTTTCTAAAACTCCTATGTGTTTGATCAACCTTTTTTCCAATTATTTCTTTCATAACTGTGTTCCAGCCTTAGTTTGTCTGATTGCTTCATTACTCTCTTCAATATTTGCCCATTATTTTTGAATAGTTGAATGATTAACCAAACTGTCTAGGTTTGAAAGGGTTTCGTTTTACTAAGATGATTATTTACTATAATTTTGTTTGTTTTCCTTATTTTGGGACTCCTAATTGACGCTACTTGCCTTAATTGTTCCTATTAAGCTTAATTTCTGGGGTGACCACCTTACCAACCTTAAATTAGTCTCTATTTACTTTTGTTACCTTATTTATGTGATTAATTACCCTGTTGCTTGCCAGATTTTCAGTATTCTAACTCTGATTGGCTATCAGCTTACCATTTGCCTTATTTAGACCTCAATTCCGAGTTTTTTTATACAATTCCATGATTGTTTTTGCTTATTGATTGGCCCTGTCATGCCTAATTGATTGACTGATTATTTTCTTGCCTTATTTGCAAGCCTTTGAACTGCTTTACCTTATTGAGTATACTCTACTGAATGTTATATAAGCTTCACCCCTTTTTCTTTAACACACACACACACGCAGACATAGGAAAAACACACCTAAAAGTCCTGCTCTCCATTACAATCATCTACTATTTGTTTCTTGCACTATCTAGCCGACTAAAAGCCAAGGCTAGATCCTGGAATCCTATTTGATTCGCTCTTCTATTACCAAATTCTTAACTGGTATGCCTCCACTTTACTATCATTCAAACCTCTATATGATTTAACTTGTGTACTTCCTGTTCTCAGCATGTCTATTTTCATGTTATTAAATCAGTATGTTCTTTGTTATCAGCCTGCCTATTTTTAACTAGACCTATGTGCTTCATGCTAATACTCTTAATCAGTATGCCTACTTATATATGATTAGACCAAGAGGGTTTCTATTTCTAGCATGTCAGCATGCCTGCTTCTATTAACTAGACATATGTGTTTTCCTGCTTTCAACATGTCTACATGTTTGCCTCTATGCCATTAGACCTATGTCTACTTGCCCTGTTCTAAGTGCTCATCCTTAACAAACTTCTGATTAAGTCATGGTCTCTATGCCCTCAACTCTGCTTGCTTTTCTATATGATTGTCTGATCCTAGCATGTCGTCCTATGATTAATACATGTCTGTATGATAACCTAGTAATAGCTAAGGGATCAAGACCATGAGAAACCTTATTAAACTAATTGATCCTATCTGTTGTTGATTGATGGAGTTTAGGGCTAAGCTCCTTCTGTTAAATCTGAGCAATATGGGCCTTTGCTTTGTGACTATGTTTCTGCTGAGACCCTTTGTTTCAGACTGCTTCTAACTGTTTTTTTTTACTCCTGAACTGTTTTCACTCCTGAACTGGTTTACTTTTGGACTGTTTTACTTCTAAAGTGTATTTTTAAAACTATTTCTAGACTTTCAAGCACTACCTTCCACTCCTACTCTTAGAATATCTAAGACCTTGCCCCTCCAGTGCGAGCACTGCTTAGGAGTCCATGAGACTCCTATGAACTCTGACACACTGGGGTTGGCCCTTCCACACTGCACAAAGATTGTTTCTCTTTAAAAAAAGTCTGGGTGTGAGCATTGCACGGGGTCCCTGAGGCCCTTGGGAACTTTGACGCACCAGAACACTCTCTTGGATACTATGAGTTATTGGGGTACTGCATATTTGGTTAAGGGACTGGTTTTCCATGTTTACTGTTTGGTCCTGTTCAGGCTCCCTATAATTTTAGCAGTTTCACTTCTGTAATTCATTATTTATGTTTGGTTTGTAATAATAATTTCTTTGTAAACAGATATTGGGGATATTAGTAAAACTGGGAGGGATTCTTATATGTATTTTGTTGGGAACGGGTAGATACCATGTCTATAGAGCTTAAATCAGCTCCTGCATTTAGAAACCATGCCTATAGGTTGTTTTGATTTTTGTTTAGTTATGTGCATTTAGACCATGCCTATAAAGTTTAAATCAGTTCCTGCAATTAGAAACTATGCCTATAGGTTGCTGCGATGTTTGTTTGCTTATATGCATTTAGATACCATTGCCTATAGAGTTTAAATCAGTTTTTGCATGCAAATAAGGTTTGAATCAACTTCTTCGTTTACATACCATGTCTATAAGGTTTTTTAAAACAAATTTCTACATTTAGATACCATGTCCATAAGGTTTTAAAACCAATTTTTTCATTTAGATACCATGTCTATAAGTTTTAAAACAGTTTCTATACCTAGACAGCATGTCTATAAGGTTTAAATCAGTTCTCGCATCTAGATACCATGTCTATAAGTTTAAAATCAGTTTCTACACCTAGGCAGCATGCCTATAGGACTTAATGAACCAAACTGTCTGCTTAAAATTGTTTATTGGTTTATCGTGGTTCTGATTAAAGATTAGATATCATGTTCATAGGACATCTCTGATTCAAGCCTAGGAAAGTGTAGGGCGATTAAAATCTGGAAATTATAAAACTGTGCTTTGTTTGTGAACTGCCCAGATTCAGCTAATCCTAAAATCAGTAGGCAACTGATTATGTACCTTCTGCCTCGCTTTAATAAAACACTGCATATCTTCTACTTTGTGCTCACCTAGATATCCTACTATAGGACTCCTAAAGTGTCTGAAATACTGTTGTTGAGACGTGCAATTGCCTGCTTATTTGTGGAGGTAGTGAGCCTTTAATTATTCCTTTATCTGACAGTCCTATTTGTTTTGCTTTTCGCTTAGATTTTCTCCTTTTAAACCACCATAGGAGAGTCTAGATCCACCTTAATTAGAAGTCCTAAACACCTCTAGGACTATAAGTAAAGGGACGAGTAGTGCACACATAGGATACGTACTTGATGTTGCTAGAACGCTTTAGGTAATAAATAAGGGGAGGGTAATTGGGTAGTAAAGGATATGATGGCATGTGCGCTAATGCTATGTGTAGCACCCCAACTTGGGGACGATTACCAAGCATTGCACAAAAGTGATCCTATAGGCTAAAAAACCTAGGACCTCCTTTACCCCTTGTTTTTAAAACAAAATGTCTGTGTGTCAAAATTACTTTATTTGCTTAAGACTAATTCACCTAATTCGAGTTCGGTCGGGACCCACCGTTGTGGACCTCGAGGGGTGCCTAACACCTTCCTCTCAAAGTTAATTTGAGCCCTTACCCAGTCTCTGGTAATGCAAACAGGTTTATAAGTTATTTGCTTTAGGTGCCCTAACGCACCTTAAATCCGTTAGGTGGAGACTCTTCAAAATTTAAATGCCCAATTCCCAAAAGGAAATGAGTTAAAGAGATGTCAAAACCCGGACTCCACAAGGAAAAAGGGGGCGCGACACTATGTATCCCTTCTTAAACGGGAATCGGGTCAAGTGTAGTTTATGTTACATCAAATGAAAGTGTAAATACAATTTCAAATGTAATATATCTTGACGGCTTCCGAATTGATAGGTTTTGGCCATATTTCTTCATCCATCTCTACAAGTATGAGTGCTTCTCCTATTAGTACTCGGTGAACCATGTAAGGCCTTGCCAGTTAGGTGAGAATTTTCCTTTTGCTTCATCCTGGTGCGGGAAGATCCGCTTCAACACCAATTGCCCCGGTGTGAATTGCCTTGGTCTAACCTTCTTGTTGAACGCCCTTGCCATTCTATTCTGGTAGAGTTGACCGTGACACATCGTATTCATCCTTTTACCATCAATAAGACTCAATTTCTCATATCGGCTTTGTATCCATTCTGCATCGCTAAGCTCGGCCTCCTATAGGATTCTTAGGGAAAGAATCTTCATTTCGGCAGGTATGACAACTTCAGTACCATAGATCATTAAATAAGGGGTTTCCCTAGTTGACGTGTGGACTGTGGTGCGGTACCCGAGCAGGGCAAATGGTAGTTTCTCGTGTCATTGCTTATAGTTATCCACCATCTTCCTTAATATCTTCTTGATATTCTTGTTGGCAGCCTCCACGGCTTCGTTCATTTGTGGGCTATATGTTGTAGAGTTGCAGTGCTTGATTTTTAATGTTTCACACATAGCTTTCATTAGATCACTATTGAGATTGGAAGAATTGTTGGTAATGATTGATTCAAGCACTCCGAATTGACAAACAATCCGATCTCGGATGAAGTCTTTAACGACCTTCTTAGTCACAGCTTTATAGGAAGTGGCTTTGACCCATTTTGTGAAAGTAATCTACGGCTAACAAGATGAATCTGTGTTCATTGGAAGCATCAAGTTCAATTGGTCTGATGACATCCATGCCCCAGGCAGAAAGGCCAGGGTGAACTCGTTGCATTGAGTTCGTTGGGTGGCACCCGTATCATATCAGCATGTACCTGGCATTGGTGAAACTTTTGTACATATTTGATGTAATCTGTATCCATAGTCATCCAGAAATATCCTGTCCTTAATATCTTCTTGGATAGAACGAACCCGTTCAAGTGAGGTCCGCAAGTTCTGGCGTGTATCTCTTCGAGAAACCTAGATGCCTCCTTGGCATCGGCACATCACAGAAATCCCAAGTCAGGAGTCCTTCTATACAAAATTCCTCCACTCTAAAAGAAATGGTTGGCCAATCTTTGAAGCACATGCTTCTGAGTGTGTGTAGCATTTCCTGGGTATTCTCCTTTCTCCAAATACTCCTTGATGTCGTGAAATCATGGATTTCCATCGAGCTCTTCTTTAGCATGAGCATAATAAGCTGGCTACTTACGAATATCTATCGGGATAGGATCAATAAAATTCTTATTTGGATGTTGTATCATGGAAAACAAGGTAGCCAACACATTGGCGAACTCGTTCTGAACTCTTGGAACATGTTTGAATCATATATTTGTGAATCTTTTGATCAAATCTTGCACACAGTACATGTATGGCAATATCTTAGTGTTCTTGGTGGACCATTCTTCGAGTACTTAATGTACCAATAGATCTGAATCTCCAATTATCAGCAATTCCTGAATATTTATGTTGATGGCCAACCTGAGTCCCAAGATGCAAGCCTCGTATTCTGCCATATGTTTGGTGCACGGGAATCTGAGCTTGGCAAATATTGGGTAATGTTGACCGATTCCTAATACCAGGATAGCTTCGATGCCTACTCCTTTGAAGTTTGTGGCTCCGTCGAAAAACATCCTTCAACCATCATATGCTTCGGCAATATCTTCCCCTATAAATGACACTTCCTCGTCGGGAAAATACATCTTCAATGGTTCGTGTTCTCCGTCTATGGGGTTCTCTGCCAGGTGATCGTCCAATGCTTGCCCCTTGACCGCCTTTTGAGTCACATAGATGATGTCGAACTCACTTAGTAATATCTATCACTTTGATAGCTTACCCGTAGGCATGGGTTTCTGAAAGATGTATTTCAACATATCCATCCTCAATAGGAGATATGTGGTGTATGCGCAGAAGTAGTGCCTCAATTTCTGGGCTATCCATGTCAAGGCACAATAGGTACGTTCTAACAAAGAGTATCGGGCTTCGTAAGGTGTGAACTTCTTACTCAGATAGTATATTGCTTTCTCCTTCCTTCCGATTTTGTCATATTGCCCCAAAACGCAACCAAAGGCTCCATCAAATAGATATAGTAGTAGAGGTCTCCTAGGCTCTAGTGGGACCAACATGGGTGGCTTGGACAGGTACTCCTTGATTTTAACGAAAGCCTTTTGATACTCTTCAGTCCAACTCATCGCAGAGAAGATCGGTTCACATATTACCATTAACTGTGCTATAAAACGGTTGATATAATTGTGGCACCCTAGAAAACTTGTCACATGCTTCTTGCGCTTTGGTGATGGCAGGTCCTGAATAGCTTTGATCTTTGACGGGTCTAACTCAATGCTGTAGCAACTGACGAGGAAGCCCGGCAACTTTTCGGAAGGGACTCCAAAATCACATTTTTCAGGATTCAACTTCAGATTGTACTTTCGAAGTCGATCGAAAAACTTCCTCAAGTCTGTTATGTAATCCGAACTCCTCTTAAACTTGATGATGATGTCATCCACGTATACCTCTATTTCTTTGTGTATCATATCGTAGAAAAGAGTAGTCATGGCCCTCATTTAGGTTGCCCCAGCATTCTTTAAACCAAACGGCATCATTTTGTAGCAGTATATTCCTCATGGTGTGATGAAGGCTGTCTTTTCGGCATCTTCTTCATCCATCCAAATCCGGTGATATCCTGCGAAGCAATCCATAAAGGATTGGAGTTCATTCTTAGCATAGTTGTCGATCAGTATATGTATGTTGGGTAACAAGAAATCATCCTCAGGACTTGCTCTATTCAGATCTTGATCGTCAATGCACACCCTAACTTGCCCATCCTTCTTTGGAACCGGTAATATGTTGGCTAGCCAAGTTGGGTACACGACCACCCGAAAGACCTTGGCTTTGATTTGCTTAGTAACCTCTTCTTTTATTTTTAAACTCATATTTGGCTTGAACGTTCTGAGTTTCTGCTTTACCCGCAGACACATAGGGTTGGTAGGTAGCTTGTGAGCCACTATGGATGTGCTTAACCCGATCATATTGTCGTATGACCATGCAAAAATATCCTAATATTCCTTTAGAAACTTGATGTACTCTTCCTTCTCTGATAGTGATAGATGAATCTAATCCGAGTTTCCTTGCCTGTTTCATAATCCCCTAAGTTAACCGCCTCAGCTTCTTTCAAATTGGACTTTGGTTTGTTTTCAAAATTCTCTACTTCTTTGACATTTTCCTCAGGTATTATATCATCTTCCAAATCTTCCGAATCACTTTCCTTATATTGCGTTGTCTTATTACATGTGTCACGACTCGGATTTCCCACCCTCGAAAGTCGTGATAGCGCATACTAGTGAAAGCTAGGCAAGCCAATTATTCCAATTATTTAACCCTTTTTCATTTTTAATCCCATAACAATTGTGAGTTAACATTTTATAAACAGCGGAAATAATAAAGCAGAAGAATGAAATGTAACAATTTAAAATAATATTGATACAAATCCATAAACATAAGCAACCCAGAACTGGTGTCACAATCTCACAGACTATCTAAGAATACTACAAATAGGGTCCAAACAAAATAAATACATGTCTTCTCTGAAATAATAAAGAACAGAAGAAAAACTAGATAGGAAGGGGACGCCAAGGCCTGCGGACGCCTGTAGGACTACCTCGGGTCGCCTGATGGACTGAAGGCAGCAACCTCACTATGGTCCAAAGGCTGCAGCACTGGGATCTGCACACAGTGCAGAGTGTAGTATCAGCACAACCGACCCCATGTGCTGGTAAGTGCCTAGCCTAACCTCGGCGAAGTAGTGACGAGGCTAGGACAATACTACCAAATAAACCTATGCAGTTATATCATATACAGCAAGTAATAATGACAGAAACTAGTAGTTAAAGATGGGAAGGGGAAACATGTTGCAGGGAATATCATGTACAAACAAAATCTCAGTAAAGAAGTGAAAGGAACACAAAAATTCAACTGTAAGCAAGAATAGGGAAATCAAAGACAAGTGCATGGCATCACCCTTAGTGCTTTTACTCTCGTCCTCACCATAAGAATCAATATAATCGGCACGGCATCACCCTTCATGCTTTTACCTCACATAATCATGACATGGAATTATCCTTCATGCATTATCACTCATATCATGGCACGGCATTTTACATCGTGCGGCACAGCATCACCCTTCGTGCTTTTACCTCACAATATCGGCAAGACATCACCCTTTGTGCATTAATACTCTCAAAATCATGCACGGCATCAACCCTTCGTGCTTTACACTCTTCCTCACCTAGACAGCAATCACAAAGATATTTGGGCAAGGAATTCAATAATATCACAATAAAATCCCAGCAAGGGAACAATAGCATAACAACAATATCTCGGCTAGTAAAACAATATTATGAGTAATAACATCTCGGAAAGGGAGATAATATCAAAAGCAATAACATCCCGGCAAGGGAAACAATATCATAAACCTTTTCTCTTTCCATAATTACTTCACAACTCAATTCTCAACTTGAGCCAACGCTCTACAATGTTCAATTACCAATAATACTTCCACAAGCCTTGTTCAACAATAGAATTCATCATATAAATCATGAACAATATGAAACGGAGTCACATTAATCATAGTATAATACTCACGGGCATTCTTGACACCGATGTATAGATATTTGTCACCACACCTATACGTCGTACTCAACAATTAACACATAGCAAATAAGACACAACTCCTAATCCATCAAGCTAAGATTAGACCAAACACTTACCTTGATGCCACGAACACAATTCAAGCCTCAACTACCACTTTACCTCTTGTTTCCACCACCAATTCACTTGTATCTAGCCACAATTTACTTATCGATATCAATAAATGCTAAATGAATCAATTCTAATGCATGAAAATAGGTTTTCTAATGATTTTCTCAAAAAGTCAAAAATCGACCCCGGACCTACATGGTAAAAACCCGAGGTTCGAACCAAAACCCAATTACTCATTCACCCACGAACTCATATATATAATTTGTTTTGAAATCAGACCTCAAATCGAGGTCCAAATTCCCAAAATTTAAATATCCTAAGTTCTACACAAAACACCCAATTTCCCCCATGAAAACCCTTGATTTTGGATTGAAATCATGTGAAAAGATGTTATAGATTAAGGAAAATGAGTTAGAAATGACTTACATCGATTTGGAGAAGAACTTTTCTTTAGAAAATCGCCTAAGAGAACTTAGGGTTTGAGGGAGTTTGAAAAATAAAGAATTTTCGTCTAAGTTTGATTTTATACAGGCGCAGATATCGCATTTGCGATGTCATGTTCGCAAATGTGAACTCACAATTTCGGCCAAAGCCTCGCAATTGCGAAGGAAGGCCTGCCTCTGCTTTTTTCGCAATTGCGGTGC
Source organism: Nicotiana sylvestris (assembly GCF_000393655.2). NCBI lineage: Eukaryota > Viridiplantae > Streptophyta > Magnoliopsida > Solanales > Solanaceae > Nicotiana > Nicotiana sylvestris. Next base: position 109,226,777 of record NC_091065.1, read on the forward strand.
CTGCTAAGGTCGCATTTGTGACATGAGCCTCGCAAATGCGAAGGTCTCCCTATCCCAGCCCATCATCGCAATTGCGATGTTTCTTCGCAAATGCGAACTTGCATTTGCGAGCCAGGTTTTGCAATTGCGAAGCCTGTAGACCTGCAACACAACAACAGTTTTCCTAAGTCCAATTTCACTCAGTGGCCTATCCAAAACTCACCCGAGCCCTCAAGGCTCCAAACCAAACACGCACGCAAGTTTAAAAACATCATACGTATTTTCTCTTGCGATCAATTCATCAAAATAACATCAATAACTATGAATTAAACCTCAAATTCATGAAATCACTCAAGAACATCAAAATTTCCAATTTCTCAAATAAAGGTCCGATTTATACTAAACAAACTCCGATTCTTACCAAACTTCACAGATTCAACTTAATTATTATATAAGACCTATATCGAGCTCGGGAACAAAATACGGGCCCGATACCATCAATTTCAAACCTCTTTTCATTTCCAGAAATTCTTATAATTTCAGCTAAACAAATCAGGCTTGGGACCTCAGAATTCAATTTCGGGCATATGCCCAAGTACCAAATTTTACTACAGACCCTACGAGATCGTCGGATCATGGGTCCGGGTCCGTTTACCAAAAATATTGACCAAAGTCAACTTTATTAAATTTTAAAAGCCAATTTCCTTATTTTACTTAGTTTTCACATAAAAGCTTTCTGGAAACGCGCCCGGACTGCGCACGCAAATTGAGGTGAGACAAAAAGAGGTTTTAAAGGCCTAGAAACACAGAATTTTCTTTCAAAATGAGTGATGACCTTTTGGTCATCACAACATGTCACACTCATAGGTTCATTAGGATATGTAATAATTATACTAGAAAAAATGCAGAAAGATAGTAATACAAATAAACGAAAAGCACTTATGCATTAATAAATGGCAAAAACAATTTTAAAATGATTCATGCTAATTCTGCCAAGGCTACCAAGGTACTCGGCGAGCCCGATGGTGCAGCAGTCCAGTTTTTGAGAATAGCTCCATCTCCCACTCTTTTAATGGTAAGGTTTTCCTCTTCCTCTTCTAAGATTGCACTGCAATTCATATTTTCCTCATCCAGAAACAACTTTCTCATATCGGCCAAAACCTTATCTTCTTGAGATCCCCAAATAACATCAGTCTAGCGGAATGTCTCGTACAACGGTGGTATGGGTTGTTCCAACGGATAGTAGAAGTCACGCCATGGCAGTATCCAATCATTATATTCTTGCACTATGTATTCATATCTGAGACCAAAGGTTGTGCCATGATATATATGATCGTATTGGTTCTGTGATCCCTTGAAACTTAGGACCAAGACCCTTGCCTGGTTCATAACCTAACCACATTAGTATGATCTCTGTATTGTTGCTCCACCATCGCCCTTTCTTGATTGCGTTTATCCACTCAATGCTGTGGAATGTCTCTCCTCCCAACTTCCTTATATTCTTGATGGATGGCACGGTCAGGTTAGTGTATATAGGGTTGCTTCTATCTTTGTGGATAATCACCTCCTGATGGTTCTACTCGAACTTCACAGCCTGGTGCAGACTAGAAGTCACTGCCCCAGTCGCGTGTATCCATGGTCGTCCTAGTAACAGGTTATAGGTAGCAGATATATCCAACACATGAAACTCAATATCAAACCAGGTTGGGCCCATTTTCAGGTCTAGGTTGATCTCCCCAATAGTGGCTCTCTGAGACCCATCAAATATTTTCACGTTCATACTTCCCATACATATCTAATGCAAACCTATACCCAATCATTTCAAAGTAGTCAGCAAGCATATGTTCAGAATTGAACCTCCGTCTATCAAAACCCTGGCAATGAACTTGTCTTCATATTGCACAGTGATGTGCAACGCTTTGTTATGACTTAATCCTTCCGGTAGCAGCTCATCTTCGTGGAATGTAATCTTGTGACTCTCCAGTATCTGCCCCACCATGTTCGCCATCTCTCCACTAGTAATACTAGTAGGTACATAAGCTTCACTTAACACCTTCATCAAGGCATTCTTGTGCGCATCTAAGTTTTGCAAAAACGACAAGATAGATATTTGGGTGGGAGTCCTGTTTAGGTGATCAACAATAGAGTATTCCCACATGTACCTTTCTCCAAAGGTCATCAGCACCTGTCTCCAAAACAGGTGGCTTTGGAGCAGTTTTCTTACTCGTTCCTCCAAGATTTTCCGACGTGTAAACCCTGTCGGTTCTGGTCATTCCCTGTGAAACACCCGTTTCTTCTATCTTGTCTTTTCCATTTCTCCTTGCCTCATCCATAATCCCATGGAATAGCATCCCACTTATAAGACGGTGTTGGATCTACCATTATAGTGAAGGGCATAGCTACCGCGACCTCGAATGGCACATGGGTTTGCACTACAACCGGAGAGAGGGTGACAGGAGATGTTTTGGGAGTGTCCCCCTCTCGGATAAGCCCGATTGATCCTTCTTAATCCCATTATTCATCAATTTCTATCACATTCACTCCCTTGCCTCTGTGATCGGGAAGAGGGTTATTGCGGGCATTCAGCGCAGACTCATTTGCCTATATAACTTTGGTGTTAATCATTGTCTGGATCTTATCTTTCAACATGCGGCATTCCTAGATAGTATGACCCTCCATGCCTGAGTGGTAGGCACAAGTATTGTTGGGGTTAACCCACTTGAATGATTTTCAACAATAGCAATAAGAATGGGAGTGACATAACTAGCGGCCTTCAATCTCTCATATAGTTGGGCTATGGGTTCAGTGATAGGGGCATATTGTCTGGGAGTTCTGCGGTCGAAGTGTAGTCATGGTTTTGGGTAGTTTTGGCGGGTGGGAGGAGGTGAATGGTAATACACATGATGGGTACTATAGGTATGGTAGGTGGTGGCAGGGTAATGGTATTTTGGAGGTGAAGGTTGATATGTTGGTGGAGGTGTCTAATAAGTAAGGGGAGACTTAGGGCCCTGTACTACTATCACGACACCCATTTCATTCTTCTTTGAAATACCTCCGGACTGTAAAGCTTTATTGGTGGCTTGCAGCGCCTCAAAATTGGTCACCATACCGATCTTGATTCCTTCTTCTATCCTTTTCCCAACTTGATGATGTCGGAGAACTTGTGATTTTCTATAACTATCAATCTTTCATAATATTGTGGATCTTGAGCTCAAAAAAAGAACTTGTTCATTTGCTCTTCTTCTAGTGGCGGCCTCTGATCTCTAGCGAGTAGCATACTCACAAAAGGTTTATGTCGGCTTCTTGAGGTTCTGGATATAGAAAATGTCTGGCACATTTTTTATGTTGAACCTGAATCTATCCTTGAAATCGGATGCCATGCTTACCCAATTCCCCCACTTCTTTGGATTCCGACTTATGTACCTAGATAAAGTATCCTTGGTGAGACTTCGTATGAACAACTTCATGCGGATTTGTTCATTCTTTCCCACTCCTACAAGCTTATCACAGTAACTCCTCAAATGCACCTTAGGATCATCGGTACCATCGAACATTTCGAACTTGGGAGTTTTGTACCCCTCTGGTAATTCCACGCCTTGCCGGACATACAAATCTTTATAATTCAAATCTTCAACACCTTTCCCACCCTCAACACTCTGGACTCTTCTTGCCAGCTTCTTTAGCTCCTCAGCTATGTTCTAGATGATCATGTCATTCTCGGTTGGTTCGGGTATGTATAGGGTTTGCTAATAGGTATATGGTAAGTTTTCCATGTATATCGGGATGCATTGATGTGTTCCTGGGACTTGAGTGTATGGTTGATCATTGATTGAGGTTTGAGATGGATCAGGAGTATGTTGTGGCATGTTTTGAGGGGTATGATAAGTAGTGGTTTGCGGATAATGGGTCAGATGATGGTGGTGTTATTGAGGGGTTTGTACTGGTAGAGAGTTAAGGTTTTGAAGGGGTGTGGGGTTGGGCTATTGGTGCATTGCAGGAGGATTTTATGGAGCTATGAGTGGTGGATTTTGGGCTTTTGTGTTTTGGGGTGGTGTTTGATTTTAGGTGGCGGTGTTTTGATGGTTGATGTCAGGGAGAGGTTTGCGAGATTTCGTGTCATGACCCAATCCCCGAACTCGGTCGTGATGGCACCTCTCGTGAAGACAAGGCCAGCCAGACCAAAACGGTACACCTCTTTTAAACAGATAATCATCATAAATGCTAGTAACGTATAATATAATATTCATAAATTGTGGAATTTAACGATAATAACAGCAGGAACCATCCCAACACAGCCCAAACCAGGGTGTCACAAGTCATGAGCTACAACAGAATTTGCTATAGGTCTACAAAGTACGGAATCCGATACCACAATCTGAAGAAAACATAAATGATAGAGGATAAGAGAGACAAGGGGTTACGGGCGTCAACAACTACCTCGTAACTCCAAATCACTGCCTAGCCTGGAAGGAATCAGCGCTCAGGTGTGGACTCTGCTATACCTGAATCTGCACATACGGTGTAGGGAGTAATGTGAGTACTCCGACTCAGTGAGTAATAATTACAAATAATGGCTAAAAGTATGAAAACACGTAAAGGCACAAAGCAATTCCATATCAAGCAGTAAAATCACTTAAAGCAGTAAATCAGTGAAGAAATCAAATGATATTCCTTTTAAAAACAAGTAAAATAGGTAATTTAACAGGTAATTAACAAGTAGAAATCTGCCCCTCGGGCACAGTATCAATCGCTCAGCATAGTATTAGCCCTTCGGGCTCACTCTCAGTAGAGTATCAGCCCCTCGGGCTACCTCACAATCACTCAGCATAATGGTCAGCCATTGTTACCTGACCAAATTGCATCATACAGTGTCATTGTTACCACTGTTTCAAATCACATGGGTACCCGCGCTCACTGTGGGTGTGCAGACTCCAGAGGGGCCCCTTATGGCCCAAGCGCTATATCAAGCCACCTCGTGGCATCATCACTCAGCATATCCTCACATCCCTCAAGCCACCGCATGGCATAAATAGTATCTCAGGCCCTCGGCCTCATATCACTCAGCATATCCTCACATATGGCCTTAGGCCTCACTTAGTCTAGAAATCATCATAAGCCCCTTGGGCATTAGTAAAACAGTAGTTCTCAACCCAAAACATGATGCAGAAATATCATTTAAGTTTCAAATCTGAGTAAAAGTGGCTAAGTTTGTAAAACAGTAGATATCAACAGGACTGAGTTCAAATAATAAGTCAAGTAGTGAGGAAACAGTGATAAAAATCCCCGAAGGGTTCAAATAGTTGGCACGAAGCCCAAATATAGCAATCAGCCCAACTCATGATGATAACAAATGAATTTCAGTCAAATATTCAGTAAAGTCATCAATCGGGATGGACCAAGTCACAATCCCCAGTAGTGAAAGACCCCACGCTCATCATCCAGCGCGTATCTTACCTCAATATAGCACTACGATGTGCAATCCGGGGTTTCAAATGCTCAGGACATCATTTACAACCATTACTCACCTCGAACTGGCTAATTCTCTAGCTCGCAACGCCTTTGCCCCTTGAATTGGCCTCCACGCACGTCGAATCTACCCAAAATCAGAACGAATACGTCACAATATGCTAAGGGAACAAAGCCCAAGTGAAAACATTCGAAAAATATCAAAAATCTCAAAATTAGCAAAGGCCGAGCCCCGGGCCCACGTCTCGGAATTGGATAAAATTTACATTTTCAGAATCCTCATACCCTCACGAGTCCAACTATACCAAAATTATCCAATTTCGATACTATTTGGTCCTTTAAATCATCATTTTACATTTTTGAAAGGTATCACAATTTTCTTCCCAAATTCCATCTAAAATCACGAATTAAATGATGAATTCAGTGATAGATTCATGTATTCTAGCCAAATCTAAGTTAAAATCACTTACCCCGATGAATTTCTTGAAAAACTTTCGAAAAATCGCCAAAATCCGAGCTCTCTAGGTCAAAATATTAAATAAAACCCAAAACCTCATATTTATAGGTACCCCTCAGGTATCAGCTACCGCGGGCCGCACCAAAACTCATGCGGTCCACGCAAGCCAGTGCGGTCCGCGCAAAGGCAACGTGCGGCCGCACAGGCCTCCCTCTGCAATGACAGACTTTAGTATTTTGGCTATAACTTTTGCTACAGATATCCAAATTGCAATATCTTTACCTTTCTGGGAACTAGACACGAAGGGCTACAACTTTTGTTTTTGAATCACCTCCACTTTCCTTGTAGATTAAAAGATATGAGCTTCCGACGTAGGACCAGCGGATCGTTCCCCACCGCGGCCGCACACCATTTTGTGCGGTCCGCATGACACCTACCGCGGCCGCGGCCGCTTTTGTGCGGTCCGCATGGGTAAGTTCTGGGGCCTGCAACCCCTGTAGACCTGCTACAGCTATGATTTTTGCACTAAAACATCCCGGAACCTACCCGGAACTTCAAACCAATTGTACCAACACATCTCATGACATCGTTCAAACTTGCTCAAAACTTCGGAACGCTCATAACAACATCAAATCACCAATTTAACATAGGATTCAGGCCTAAGAACTCCAAGAACTCTTAAATTATGCTTTCGATCAAAAGGTCTATCAAATCTCGTCCGAATGACCTGAAATTTTGCACACACATCCCAAATGACACAATGAAGCTACTGCAACTCTCGGAATTCCATTCCGACCCCTATATCAAAATCTCGCCTATCAACCGGAATTTGCCAAAATATCAATTTCGCCAATTCAAGCCTAAATCTTCTCTACAACTCCAAAACCCATTCCGATCGCGCTCCTAAGTCACAAATCACCTCCCGAAGCTAACCGAACCATCGGAACTTACTTCCGAGCCTTCTAACACATAAGTCAACATCCGGTTGACTTTTCCAACTTAAGCCTTCTTAAAAGAGACTAAGTGTCTCATTTCTTACCAAATCCTCTCCGAACTCGAACTAATAAACTCAATCACATAAAACATGGATAACGAAGTGTAAAGAAGCTGAAATGGGGGAAATGGAGCGGTAACTCATGAGACGACTGGCCGGGTCGTCACATCCTCCCCAACTTAAATAAACGTTCGTCCTCGAATGAGTCAAGAAACATACCTGAAGCCTCAAACAGATGAGGATATATGCTCCGTATCTCCCGCTCAGTCTCCTAGGTAGCCTCCTCCACGGGCTGACCTCTCCACTGCACCTTCACTGAAGCTATATCCTTTGACCTCAATTTCCGAACCTGGCGACCCAAAATAGCTACTGGCTCCACATCAAAGGTCAAATAATCATCCAACCGAACTGTGTTGTAGTCCAAAACATGTGACGGATCCCCACTATACTTCTGGAGCATAGAAACATGAAATACTGGACACACACTCGACAGGCTGGGTGGCAAAGCAAGCTCATAAGCCACCTCCCCAATCCTCCGAAGCACCTCAAAAGGCCCAATGAACCGAGGACTCAACTTGCCTTTCTTCCCAAATCTCGTAACACCCTTCATGGGCGAAACCTTCAGCAAGACCTTCTCACCGACCATGTAGGACACATCTCGAACCTTCCGGTCCGCATAACTCTTCTGACGCGACTGCACTGTACGAGGCCTCTCCTGAATCACCTTCACATTCTCTAAGGCATCCTGAACCAAATCTATTCCCAATAGTCTAGCCTCGCCGGGCTCGAACCAACCAACCGGAGATCTACACCGCCTCCCGTACTAAGCCTCATATGGAGCCATCTGAATACTCGACTGGTAGTTGTTGTTGTAAGCAAACTCTACAAGTGGTAGAAACTTATCCCATGAACCTCCAAAGTCAATAACACAAGCACGCAACATGTCCTCCAATATCTGAATAGTACGCTCGGACTGTCCGTCCGTCTGAGGATGAAACGATGTGCTCAACTCTACCTAAGTACCCAACTCTCTCTGCACGGCTCTCCAAAACTGCAAAGTAAACTGAGTACCTCTATCTGAGATGATGGAAACAGGAACGCCATGCAACCGAACAATCTCCCGGATATAAATCCCTGCCAACCGCTCTGAAGAATAGGTAGTACACACAGGAATGAAGTGTGTAGACTTGGTCAGCTGATCCACAATCACCCAAATAGCATCGAACTTCTTCAAAGTCCGAGGAAGTCCAACCACAAAGTTCATAGTGATTCTCTCCCACTTCCACTCGGGAATAACCATCTGCTGAAACAAGCCACCCGGTCTTTGATGCTTATATTTCACCTGCTGACAATTGAGACACTGAGCTACAAATCCCACGATATTTTTCTTCATTCTTCTCCCCCAATAGTGCTGCCTCAACTCCTGATACATCTTCGTGGTACCCGGATGGATAGAATACCGCAAGCTATGGGCCTCTTCCAGAATCAACGCTCTAAGCCCATCCACATTGGGCACACAAATCCGGCCCAGCATCCTCATCACACCATCATTACCGACGGCCACATCTCTGGCATCATCATGCTGGACTATGTCCTTAAGGACAAGCAAATGCGGATCATCATATTGGCGCTCTTTGATACGATCATATAAGGAAGACCGAGAAACCACACATGCCAACACTCGACCGAGCTCCAAAATATCCAATCTCACGAACCGATTGGCCAAGGCCTAAACATCAACTGCAAGAGGTCTCCCCCCAACTGGAATATATGCCAAACTCCCCATACTCACTGCCTTTCGGCTCGAAGCATCGGCCACCACATTGGCCTTTCCCGGATGGTACAATATAGTGATATCATAATCCTTAAGCAACTCCAACCATCTCCACTGCCTCAAATTAAGATCCTTTTGCTTGAACAAATGCTGAAGACTGCGATGATCAGTGAACACCTCACAAGATACGCCATACAAGTAATGCCTCCAAATCTTCAATGCATAAACTATGGCAGCCAACTCCAAATCATGAACGGGGTAGTTCTTCTCATGGGGCTTCAACTGCCGAGAAGCATAAGTAATAACTCTACCCTCCTGCATCAACACACAACCAATCCCAACTCTTGAAGCATCACAATACACAGTATATGAACCTGAAGCTGATGGCAAAACCAACACTGGAGTTGTGGTCAAGGCTATCTTGAGCTTCTGAAAGCTCTCTTTACACTCATCCGACCATACGAATAGAGCACCCTTCTGAGTCAACTTGGAGCTTCTGAAATCCACTCGGTTGTAAGGGAAGGGTTTCCTTTCATATGGTTGGCACCCTTCCCAACGTATGGTTGGGAAGGGTTTCCTTTCATATCTGAAATAGAGCACCCTTCTGAGTCAACTTGGAGCTTCTGAAAGCTCTCTTTAGCATGACAGTCTAGAATAGCATGACACGGAGATAGCCAATCCATTCCCAAAATGACATCAAAATCCACTATGCTCAATAGCAATAGATCCACTCGGGTCTCCAGACCCCCAATAGTCACCACACATGACCGGTACACACAGTCTACAACAACAGTATCACCCACTGGGGTAGATACATGACCAGGTAAAGCAAGAAACTCACGGGGCATACCCAAATAATGAGCAAAGTATGATAACACTTAAGAAAAGGTGGAACCGGGATCAAATAATACAGAGGCATCTCTGTGGTAGATTGAAACAATACCTGTAATGACAGCATCTGAAGCAATAGCATCTGTCCTGCTAGGAAGTGCATAGAAACGGGCCTGACCGCCCCCTGATCGACCTCCCCCTCTGGGGTGACCCCTAGCTGCATGACCTCCACCCCTAGCTGGCTGGGCGGGTGGTGAGGTAACTGGAGTAGTAGTCGAGGGCTGACCCCTCTACTGAGATGAACTAGCCATACGACGAGGACACTGCCTCCACACATGTCCAAACTCTCCACACTCATAACAACTCTCAGGTGCTGGAGAAGGGGACTGAAGGGAACCCCTCACACCGGAGTAACCAGCTGATGCACTCGGCATAGAAGAACCCTGAGCTGACGGGTCACGAGATGAACTCTGGGCTGGAAGGGCACTAAGTGATGACTGGCCCCGCTGAGATCCATGATGACCATGACCCAAAAATGCCCCGCGATACTCTGGGCGGGCTGACTGAGCATGCCTAAAAAATGGCCTCTACCATGCTGAAACTAGCCCCTCGAAGAAGCACCACTATAACTGCCAGATCCTCGAGGCTTCTTGGCCTCCCTCTCCTCTCGATCCGATGGCGAACCGTCTCAATCTCGCGAGCGATATTGACCACCTCCTGAACGTAGCACCCAACACCCTCTCTTGGGTCATAAGAATATGGAGGTGATAGTTAAGGCCATCAACAAACCTCCTGATCCTCTCACGATCTGTCCGAACCATCCAAATGGCATGACGAGCCAACTCAGAAAACCTTGACTCATATTGTGACACACTCATATCCCCCTGTCGCAACCACTCAAACTGTCTACGCAACTCCTCTCTGCGGGACTGCGGCACATACTTCTCCAAGAAGAGAGTGGAGAACTGCTGCCAAGTAAGGGGCGCTGCTCCAACCGGCCTACGCCTCTCATACGCCTCCCACCATGTGAAGGCAGCCCCAGTAAACTGAAAGGTGGTAAATGTCACACCACTAGTCTCAAGAATCCCTGTTGTACGGAGCATCCGCTGACACTTATCAAGAAAACCCTGAGCATCCTCGCCCTCGGCAACACTGAATGACGGAGGCTGGAGTCTACCAAACCTCTCAAGACGACGCTGCTCATCATCCGGCATAACTGGCACAATAAACTCCTGAGCTGGTGCAACCGGCTGAGCTGGAGGTGCCCCCGGGGTCTGTAGTCCCTGCACTACTTGCTCAGGTGTGCGAGCAGCGGGTGTCTGACTGCCTCCCCGGCCTGTGAAGTAGTTGTTGCTGTAGTGGTTGAAACTGCCTGAGCCAGGCCAGTGCAAACTGATAAGATCTGTGCCAAGGCCTCCTGAAGACCCGGAACCACGATAGGCACAACTGGTGCCTGAACTGGTGCTGCTGGAGCATCCATAGTGGGAGCCTGATCCGGAGCCGGGGCAGCCGGTGCATCAATAGGTGCTGCCCTCACTACTCTGCCTCTGCCACGTCCACGACCGCGTCCACGACCCCTGGTGGCCTCACTGGGTGGAACTGGTGGTCGTCCACCTCGTCTGGTAGCTCGCGTCCTCACCATCTGTGAGAGAATGGAATATCAGAAGTTCAATAATCGGACCAACAAGTTCGCACGACAAGAGTTTCAAGAATATGAAATTTTTTCGAAAGGTTCTGCAGCCTCTCGAGGATAAATACAAACGTCTCCGTACCGATCCGTGAGACTCTACTAAACTTGCTCATGACTTGTGAGACCTAAGTAACCTAGGCTCTAATACCAAATTGTCACGACCCAGTCCCCGAACCCAGTCGTGATGGCGCCTCTCGTGAAGACAAGGCCAGCCAGACCAAAACAGAACACCTCTTTTAAACAGATAATCATCATAAACACTAGTAACGTATAATATAATATTCATAAATTACAAAATTTAACGATAATAACAGCAAGAACCATCCCAACACAACCCAAATCGGGGTGTCACAAGTCATGAGCTACTACAGAATCTGCTATAGGTCTACAAAGTACGGAATCTGATACCACAGTCTGAAGAAAACATAAATGATAGAGGATAAGAGAGACAAGGGGCTGCGGACGTCAACAGCTACCTCGTAACTCCAAATCACTGCCTAGCCTGGAAGGAATCAGCGCTCAGGTGCGGACTCTGCTATACCTGAATCTGCACACACGGTGTAGGGAGTAATGTGAGTACTCCGACTCAATGAGTAATAATTACAAATAATGGCTGAAAGTATGAAAACATGTAAAGGCACAAAGCAATTCCATATCAAGTAGTAAAATCACTTAAAACAGTAAATCAGTGAAGAAATCAAATGATATTCCTTTTTAAAACAAGTAAAACATGTAATTTAACAGGTAATTAACAAGTAGAAATCCGCCCCTCCGGCACAGTATCAATCGCTCAGCATAGTATCAGCCCCTCGGGCTCACTCTCAGTATAGTATCAGCCCCTCGGGCTACCTCACAATCACTCAGCATAATGGTCAGCCATTGTTACCTGACCAAATTGCATGATACAGTGTCATTGTTACCATTGTTTCAAATAACATGGGTACTCGCGCTCACTGTGGGTGTGCAGACTCTGGAGGGGCCCCTTACGGCTCAAGCGCTATATCAAGCCACCTCGTGGCATCATCACTCAGCATATCCTCACATTACTCAAGCCACCGCATGGCATAAATAGTATCTCAGGCCCTCGGCCTCATATCACTCAACATATCCTCATATATGGCCCTCGGCCTCACTCAGTCCAGAAGTCATCATAAGCCCCTTGGGCATTAGTAAAATAGTAGTTCTCAGCCCAAAACATGATGTAGAAATATCATTTAAGTTTCAAATCTGAGTAAAAGTGGCTAAGTTTGTAAAACAATAGATATCAATAGGACTGAGTTCAAATAATAAGTCAAGTAGTGAGGAAACAGTGATAAAAATTCCCGAAGGGTTCAAATAGTTGGCACGAAGCCCAAATATAGCAATCAGCTCAAATCATGATGATAACAAATGAATTTCAGTCAAATATTCAGTAAAGTCATCAATCGGGATGGACCAAGTCACAATCCCCAGTAGTGAAAGACCCCACGCTCATCATCCAGCGTGTATCTTGCCTCAATATAGCACTACGATGTGCAATCCGGGGTTTCAAACCCTCGGGACATCATTTACAAAAATTACTCACCTCGAACTGGCTAATTCTCTAGCTCGCGATGCCTTTTCCACTTGAATTGGCCTCCACGCGCGTCGAATCTACCCAAAATCATAACGAATATGTCACAATATGCTAAGGGAACAAAGCCCAAGCAAAAACATTCGAAAAATATCAAAAATCTCGAAATTAGCAAAACCCGAGCCCCGGGCCCACATCTCAAAATTGGGTAAAATTTACATTTTCAGAATCCTCATACCCTCACGAGTCCAACCATACCAAAATTATCCAATTCTGATACCATTTGGTCCTTCAAATCATCATTTTACATTTTTGAAAGGTTTCACAATTTTCTTCCCAAATTCCATCTAAAATCACGAATTAAATGATGAATTCAGTGATAGATTCATGAATCCTAGACAAATCTTAGTTAAAATCACTTACCCCGATGAATTTCTTGAAAAACTTTTGAAAAATCGCCAAAATCCGAGCTCTCTATGTCAAAATATTAAATAAAACCCAAAACCTCGTATTTATAGGTACCCCTCAGGTATCAGCTACTGCGGGCCGCACCAAAACTCATGCGGTCCGCGCAAGCCAGTGCGGTCCACTCAAAGGCAACGTGTGGCCGCACAGGCCTCCCTCTGCAATGACAGAATTTAGTATTTTGGCTATAACTTTTGCTACGGATGTCCAAATTGCAATATCTTTACCTTTCTGGGAGCTAGACACGAAGGGCTACAACTTTCATTTTTTGAATCACCTCAAATTTCCTTGTAGATTAAAAGATATGAGCTTCCGAAGTAGGACCAGCGGATCGTTCCCCACCTCGGCCGCACACCATTTGGTGCGGTCCGCATGACACCTACCGCGGCCGCACACCATTTTGTGCGGTCCGCATGGGTAAGTTCTGGGGCCTGCAACCCCTGTAGACCTGCTACAGCTATGATTTTTGCACTAAAACATCCCGGAACTCCCGGAACTTCAAACCAATTGTACCAACACATCTCATGACATCGTTCAAACTTGCTCAAAACTTCGGAACGCTCACAACAACATCAAATCACCAATTTAACATAGGATTCAGGCCTAAGAACTCCAAGAACTCTTAAATTATGCTTTCGATCACAAGGTCTATCAAATCTCGTCTGAATGACCTGAAATTTTGCGCACACAACCCAAATGACACAATGAAGCTACTGCAACTCTCGGAATTCCATTCCGACCCCTATATCAAAATCTCGCTATCAACTGGAATTTGCCAAAATATCAATTTCGCCAATTCAAGCCTAAATCTTCTCTACAACTCCAAAACTCATTCCGATCGCGCTCCTAAGTTACAAATCACCTCCCGAAGCTAACCGAACCATCGGAACTCACTTCCAAGCCTTCTAATACATAAGTCAATATCCGGTTGACTTTTCCAACTTAAGCCTTCTTAAAGAGACTAAGTGTCTCATTTATTACCAAATCCTCTTCGAACTCGAAATAATAAACTCAATCACATAAAACACGGATAACGAAGCGTAAAGAAGCTGAAATGGGGGAAATGGAGCGGTAACTCATGAGACAACTGGACGGGTCATCACATCTCGGACCTGCTCAAGCTCACCTTGTAGCTCCAAGATTTTCTTTTCCAACCGTAGGACCAACTTATTTTTTCCTAGCGTACTCCTTTCATCTGAAGTTTCAACATTCTCTGCTATATCGTTAACCTTTCGATTACCACTTAAATCATCCATCTTCCCTTTGCCTTTGCTTTTGATTTTGAGGTCGCTGAGTGGAGGAGGAGGTGGAGGACCTCTAGATCTGGTGTGATATGCCGATGATGCTAGAACGTACAAACCTACCTTTGGGAATGGTAATAATCAAAAGAAGGAAAAACAAAGGTAACCAAGTCAACAAGACAAAATAAAAGAGTGTTTGCAATATTTAAGCAAGTAACACGTAAGGTCATGCAATAGTTTGTGTCCTAATTTGGGGACTTCGTTGTGCCCAAGGTAGGCCTAAGCGACACATAAACTTGGAGGAAATTCATGCAAACATTGCCTCATTCCATTAATGCGAAAATAAGCCAAATCAATCTTTCACTAAATCAGAATAATAATTATAAAATCACTAATGGCATTAAGCCTTATTACATCGAAATCTAATGAAATCTAATCTAGAAAGCAGTAAAGAACATTATCTCCTAGTCTATTTGGCCCTCGAAGGACCTTCTCCATGTTTGGCTCTCTTGACTCCATCAATCACACTTCCCAGGTCGCGCATGTTGAGTAGCAAGTAAACTGTTGCTAGCTTCCCTCTTTCATCATAACATATACCTTGACAATCCCAAAGCATGTTTCTCATCTTCCTCTCTAGCTCCATCAGTCCTTTCTCTAGGTGATCTAACCTCTCTGTCAACTTGTTCACAATCTCCTTCTATTCTTTGATCACTTCTATATCCACCTTATGTTGCTCCAGATTCTTAGCTTCAGATTCGAACACTCTTTTGCATAGCCTTTTGTGCTTTACCTGAGCCTCGGCCACCTCATCTATGATTCTATCTTTCAGATTGACCCCCGGTCCCCGGTTATGTCGTCTTATAATCATGAGAGGTAGTAATACATATAACCGGCGCGATAATTTTCTGGTTCAATAGTCTCTCCGTCCACGATAATATTTTGGTTCCACATGTGTTGGGCCTCAAATTTGAATGGGATATCATCTCCTTTGAAGTTCGTTTTATACTGAACCATGTTGGAAACCCGAGGTATGACTTGCTTCCTCGCATCTTACCTCATTGCCCTTATTGGAGCATAAGGGTAGATTCCTCGCAACCTAATCAATAGCAAGTGAGTAGTTTATTTGGACTTGATGATGAACTTACTACTAGGAAAACACTCGAACATCCAATGCACTTGCTCGTCTGTCAGATTACTGAAGAAACGCACCCAGCCTACAACATTCCTAGGTTTTACAAACCTATCTGGGGCGAATTCCATCTTCTTTGGATGATGTATGTAGTCGTTCAATGGTCTGCGCAAGAGCTCCTGGAGGTAATTTCCCCTCTAAAAGTGTTTTAGCAGCCAAACCTGTAGTAGGAGATTGCAACCCTCGAAGTGCCCAAACCCATGCTTGAACCGATCCAAGGGTCGGTACATCTCAGATAGTATCATAGGGATGATGGTGTATTTTTGCCCCTCGATACCCACCATCACAGTCCTGCTGACCAAGGCTAAGTGAGTGTGAATTCTCCCTCCTTGCATCATAAAGATCAACAAACCCAAGAAGCAAACTATGAAGACATAAACTCGGCGGTGTGCCCATTCCAAAGAGGTAATATCTAGTTCCTCGTGATACAAGCGATATGATTTGTTGTGCCTATATCGCACATAGAGAAACTCGAAGGGGGTGTAGGATTCTTCAGGCAAACCAACTCGTTGTTCTTCTTAAACCCTAACATTTTCATAAAACCATGTGGGGTACAATTTTCTGGCACCAATAGACCCGGGCTATCACATGGAAACTTGGTTAAGCCTTTTATCTCTTCTAGAAGAGGAATCATTTCTATACTGCCAAATCGAAAGACAACTATCTTTTCATCCCAAAACATGGTGGCTGCCTTAATTAATTCCCTATTGGATCAAATATTCAGCAAAGACGGCAAGTTACCCAGTACTCTCCTCACGTGATTTCTATCACATGGTGAAAGGTCATTCCGCCAGTCAATTAGTAGGGGTGGGATATTCTAGGCCATACCAAACCTGGGATTTCATGCTTCGTTTTCTGCAAACAAATAAGAGTTAGTCCTTTCTACCTCCATATTCGACTATTCATGCAGTAATGGTCAACATGTTGGCACGTTTTCTCCGAGTAATGCACATAATATGATGGTGCCTTTGGGATTGTAAAAATCCCTTTGGACATTGGACAAGGTTTATCTGAATGGATTAATGCGTCAGTGATGTTTCAATCCACACTAGGTTTAGCATGAGTGGGGTTTCTAGAAAGGTGTAGACTGATACTCTCAAGTGGACGACTTGAGAAGGAAAGGCACGGGACTATCGACTGCACCATTGATCGACTAGTCTACTGCTAATAAGCCTTTCCGATTTAAAGGGGTATTTTAGGAAAACGCAAATACTCATTAAGCACCATTATGTTGATAATAAGCACGAGTGGAGTATAATGTAAAAAGTGTGCTTTATACAAAAAATAATAACATGTTGCCAAATATTTTGCATGATGAAAGTACATAAAAATAATAAATAGTGTGATAAAGATGAATAGGAGAAGGAAAAGAAAAAGGAAAGACAAAGGAGATAAGTTAGCATAACTCATGAAAAAAAAGTTTGAGAACATAATTAAATGAAGCAATAGAGGAGACAAGCACATGATACTGTAATTTTAAGCAAATAAGAGAAATATGGAGGGGATGTACATGATATAGCAATTTAAATCAAATAAAGGAAATGGGAAGGGAATGTATAGGAAGTCAAATAATTCGTTAATCCACATAAGTGAAACTTCATTATGGTAAGAGCCTACGTATATCCCCAGCAGAGTCGCCATGCTATCGTGCCTCGATTTCTCGCGAAAGCAGGTTTCGATGTGTGACAACTCTTTTAAATGGGTATTAAAAGAGAAGAGTCATCACCTAATGATTTTAAGGTGTGTTAGGGCACCTATTTGCAAATAACTCTGTTTAAATTAGTCTGTGTCACCAAAGATGGGGTAAGGGCTCAAATTACCTCGAAGAGAAGGTGTTAGGCACTCTTTGAGGTCCGCAACTGTGGGTCCAGGCCAAAATTTATGCTATATGGGGTTATTGGATTATAATTTTCCTATGTGATCACGTAAGTTAAAGGAAGATAAGGAATCTAAATATCTAACTACGATATAAAACAAGTATAAATAAGATTGCACATATGAACGCAATAGACTATACATTAATAAATGATTGGTACAAGTCCTTGGAGATTACAAGATACAACCCAATTTGTTCTAAGTCCAAATAAACAAAGGTGCAAGTAGTAAATGTATGAGGGGGTCCTAAGTTTTTTAGCCTAAGGTATTATCCCGTGAACCATAAATAATATTTGCAACTCCCTTGAGGTAGGGATTGATCATATTATTCAGCGGGCATAGACTATCATCTCCTGCTACCCAATTACTATGTTAAAATTATTTACCTAAAGCGTCTAGTTCAATTCCAAATTGCATCCTATGTGTACATTACCCGTCTCATGCATGTGGTCCATGAGGCTTTGGACCTACTATTTGGGTGGTTCTAGACTTTACTTAGGGTGATCAAAATGACAAAACTAGGTGCATATGCAAACATGTAAGACTGCACATAATAGCAATTAAAGGCTCAAGTTAGCCTCCATACATAAGCACAAAAGCACACGAAATAGTCATAGATTTTATATTAACAAGATTTCAGATTATGCAGTAAAGGGTCATAGGCAGTTTTGGGATTGAGACGCATTAAAGTTGTTCAAAACCTATATGCATTGCTTCTACGTGACTGCATGAATTAATAAAATCTCATAAACAGTACATCTAGTCAGATTATCGAAGTTGCAGATAATAATCGTTATTAAAAGCCTATAGGGATGATCTCTAGGTGATTCGTGCTTGGGTAGTGAAACCATTGAAAACTCAGAATTATTCGTTTTTGATCCTATAGGATGTTTTCTAAGCGAGCAGCGATATCCTATAGGTATGTGTTCTAAACAGTTGAACACGAATTCTTTTTGCTTATTCCTATAGGCATGTTTCTAGGCGGGCAGTGATAAGAACAGCAACAACGGCAATTTAATTAATCAATTAAAGCCCTATAGACATGGTATCTAGATGAGTGTCGATGGAAGCAAATCTTAATTACTTAATGCGGCCCTATAGGCATGATGTCTAACAATCACATACCAATAGAGCAAGTTGAGCAAATAACCAATGACATCTAAATCCTATGGACATGCCATCTAATAGCGTATGGGAGTAGAGCATGTGAACAAGTGAAGCAATTAGATTCTTATGAGCATGCTTTCTAACAGTGTATGGAAATAAGACATAATGAGCAAGTAAAGCACTTAGGTTCCTACAGGCATGCTTTCTATCAGTGTATAGAAATAGGGCATGTCAAACAAGATAGCAAACAAAGCATTTAGATCCTATAGACATGTTTTCTACTCATTCATGTGAGAATTAAAGTACCCCAGCCTCCCTTTTACTAATTTTCCCCATCATTCATTATTACAAGTTATTACAGGCCACAATAAATTAATACAAACAGAATAAAACAGTCACAAGCCCAATAGAACAGCTACAATCCCAACAAAAAGCAACCCAGTGATGTTCTGGGCCTTTAATAGCCTTGCTCTACGGACAACCAGCAGGCCCAAATCCCGAGCTCATAAGGACAACTAAAATTCACATGACTCCACTATTTAGGTGCAACAACACATACGGCCCAACAAACCAGGCCCAAACATGAAGACAATTGTCTTGCTTACCCAGTAACTAACAACCCAAGTAACATCCCAACGCAAACTAATTACTCAATTAACTTCAGATATAGACACATACATAGGGGGATACTTAGGGGGTTATAGCTAATGAAGAAACCGGACTTGTTGAACATGATATCCCAGAGGTAAAAGAAGCACATGAATAGAACAATTTTAGCAAAAGTTCTCAAAGAGATTTCGACAAGTAGGGGTTTAAGACAAACATGGTGCAGGACTGATTCGATGGAAATTCATACATGGAAGCTTTAACAGGAAGATCTAAGGTAAGACATGTTTGAAACTAGTCCTATGGCCAAACAAAGATCCCTATCATGAAAGTCCTAAACAAACCAATCATATAAACACAGTTCTATGGGTGTGACACATTAAGTAGCAAGTATTCACTTAATTCTAAAGAGATTAGAGATTTTACAGGTTGATCATATATGATAAGTTCAACTATGCATCCAGGATTGCTCAAAGGCATTAGGCTCAAGCAGATTTAACACTAGCAGGCAGGGTTCTATCATGACAACAGAATTACAATAAGCATGGAACATAATACACTGTTGGGGCTCACAAATGGTATAGAAACATAAGTCATATTTGTCTAAAAGTTTAGACAATATCGGCATGCAAACTTTCACACGATCATGGATTAATTCTAAGAAAGTTAGCAGTTTGTACATGACTACACCAAATATGAAATATAAGGAAGGCATGGCCACAACTAATTGGTAATCAAACAGGACTTCTTAAAAGCATGCAGACTAGTAGACATAGTCCAAATTAACTTACAAACCCCCACTTAGTTCAAATATGAGGGACTTAACAGATTCAAATTCCAGGCAGACATCAATCATCTCAAGAAGGCTTAAGAAATCTAAGGTGATTCAGGGACTCATGGAAGATGAAACTATACAAAATTCAAGGTTAATATGAAAGTCGGGTAATACTTAAGAAGGCCAGAACTTTATTCCAATCGACTGCGCCTAAAGGAATAGGCTACTCATTTAGAAGCTTTGGACTTAGGTAATATAAGAGCACACAGAATTGCAGAAGAAACGTCATCAAGATTAACAATCAGTAGAACATGTGATAATCATACAACATTAGGAATTCACAAGTAGCAGGGAAACTGAGTCAAACAATATAGGCACACAAAATTCACATAGACATAATCGTATAAGAGGAAAGTAATTTAAATTGTAAAGGGAGAGAACACTAACCAGTTGCAAAGATAAACGGGCAAAAGAGTGAGAAACGTAGAATGCCGGCAATGTCAGCAATTAATAAAGAACAGTGAGAACCCTAAATCCTAGTGCATCAGAGTACATAGGAGCTTCAATGAGTGTCGAGCAATGCTCGCACTAGGGAGGTCGATAGATGAGATTCTGGTGGCCTTGGCTTTCAGCCGGCCACCATCAAAAGCGTAAATAGTATAGAAAGTATGAGAGTGAGAGAACGACAGTGATTAAAGTCTGTTAGGGAAACAAAAAAGGGGTTTTCTATAGTAGCAAAATTGAACGAACAAACAAGGAAACACAATCAATCAAATACAAATAAGGAAAAGCATGCAAAATCGATTTAGAATCAATTTAGGAGAACAATTGGGCAAACCTTAGTTCAAGATGGAGAACAAAAATAGTCAAAAATCTCACTGGACCCAATATAGCCTGGTAGTGAATGTATCAAGTCAAGAACATGAAGATAATACGGAATCGTAGTCAAACGAACACCTACTAATTTAACTTCCATAAATAACTAAGTACCAAACACTGTAACGTTGAGATGGTAAGAATCTTCGTATGTGCGAAAAAGGAAAGGAAGCATGGAAGATTTTCTATGTGATATCGGATTAGGATTGGGATTTGAGTGAGGCAGCTAGGGTTACTCTTAGAGAGAAGGAGAGGAGAGGATTTAGGGGTGGCGGTCTAGGGGAAATGATAGGGTTTTGGGTAAGTTTGGGTGAGCGAGGGTCATTGATCTTAAGAGATCAATGGCTAGGATGAAGAGATGAGTGGGGCGGGTTGTTTAGTGGGTCGCGACTGGATCGTGACATGTTTAAGTCAATGGGGTCATTTGGTTTGGGCTAAAGAGACTGAGCCAAATGTGTTGGGGATTTGGGCCGTTGAAATGGTCAGAAAATTGATCTATTTTGGGCCAGCTCCTGAAACACCCAAAATTAATTTAAAACTAAATTATTATAACGTCTAATAAATAGTAAAAATATTATTTATGTTGTGAAAATGCTTGAAAATAATAACTCAAAATTATAAAAAATATAAAATGCTATTTTAACATAAATAAAAAAATAAATGCAATTATTTATAGAATATAGGCTATTATTGTAACTAGTGTAGATAAAATAGAAAAAATGAAAATATAATTATGTAAAAATGAGTACAATATTATAAAATGAATATGGGTATAAAATGATAAATATGGATGATTAAATCACTCTAAAAATAATTTTAAGGGATAACTGATAAATATTCGAACAAATTAAATGTAAGAAAATTAATTTTAAAGCTAAGAAAATTATAGAAAATACTTATATGACCTTTGTAAATTGTGTAGTAATGCAAAATGATCTTTTAAAAGTATATAAAAAAGATTATAAAATATGAGGGAAAATTGGTATCGACACCCACTCATTTGGTACCGCCGATAACAGCATCCTCTCTTTCTAGAACCGGATCACGAATTCTCGTAGCAATTTGGACTCGCCCTGCACAATCCTAAATATGAATGCCTTTCTAGCTTGAACCTTCCTTGCTCCAACATGGGCCTTAATGAACGAGTCTGCAAGCATCTCAAAAGAATCAATTGAATACTCAGGTAAGAGAGAATACCATGTCAGGGCCCCTTTGTGAGGGTTTTACCAAACTTCTTCAACAAGACCGACTCAATCTCGTGTTAAGCCAAATCGTTCCTTTTCACAGCCATGGTGTAGGTTTTGATGTGCTTCTGCGGATTCAAAGTCCCATCGTATTTTGGTATGTCCGGCATCTTGAACCTCTTTGGAATTAATTCTGGTGTTGCGCTCGACTTAAACGATAATTGCGTGTATTGTTTTGAATCTGGACCTCTTGGTACTGGTGGTGCGCCCGGAATATGATCCATCCAAGCGTGAAACTCTTTTGCATTTTGATCCATTCGCTCGTTCATAAACCTCATAAGCTTAGTTTTGAAGGGATTATTCCCGTTGTTATTCCCATATCTGCTATCGGTTCCATCGGCTTTGTTGAAATCGACTTCACCCCTTGGGGTGTTGTTATCGACCCTCTGAGCCGTTTGGTTGGTAGGAACAGTGGGAGGAATCGGGCCCCTTCCATTCACATTATTGGAGGCACCTAACAATGCTTGTTTTAACTCTGTCGTTATCCAATCCTGTCTTGAGAGGTGTTTCATGATTGTTTTTTGCTGTTCTCTCAAGATTGTAACCGTCTCTACGACATGTTTCTCCTCTGCATCATCGGGAGTCATTTCCTGCACATGCCGAGGATACTGGCCATTTCGGCCCGGGTCGTCTCATTCCCTTCGTTGCGAGTCTCACTAATTGAGTCATCATGTTGGGACAATTCTTTGTTTTCCTCAATATTGTGCATGATGTTGACATCATTAGCTGCCATATCTAGTTTTTTACTAAGGAAAGAATCAAAACAAGTTAGTAATAAACGCATAAATCAAAATAATTATGCAGCTATCTATGCGCCACGGTGGGTACCAAACTGTTTACCCGCAAAACGGTACAGTTAAATTTGTTACGTAATTTATAGACAAGCGAATTGATTTAATCAAAAAATAATAAAGAGATAAGATTAAAATTGAGATTTAACGATTGAAATTGAAAAAGATAGCAAGCCTGGCTCTGAAAATCAGCATTTCTGAGAGCACAAATGGGAATAACGACAAAGTGAGAGAAAGATGTCAATTTCAGAGCAAAATAGTAAAATATAGCCTTTTTGTATAGAATGTTTTATGTGTTTACAATGGTTGTTGAGCCTGCTATTTATAGCTTTACCTAGGGAAACAAGATCGTAGGATCAAGCTCATCTTAAATGATAATAAAAGAGTCATTGATGAACGTGTAACGGCAGGCCATGAATACAAATATTCTCTGTAGCGGTCGCTCATTTAATGTTAGTGAATATTTCCTCATTGAATGATATCCGATGGCAAACCCTTGGCCTTCTCCCGTCGATTACGCTCCCTTTGGGATTTACCCGATATCGACTGCATTCGTTATATCGGGTATTAGTTGTTTCCTGACTTGTCCTTTGCCTATCTTCGATTCCTCGTGTCACGTTACCATTCAACCATCCATTATAAACCAATTTTATCTCATACATAACTTGTTGTATTTCTATTTAGGAATACAAGAGATTTATACACTTACACAAGACTATATCAAAGGAAACAAAATAAAGAAAAATATCAGCTCCTATAATTGAGTCACCTATCTTTGGAAAAAGTAATATATTTACGTCTCATTAATTATTCAGTAACAAGGAGCAACAGTAACAGTGATAACATTAGTAGTGTAGTATTTTATTTTTTGTTGTGTAGTGCAAATGGAATGGCAGTCCCCACGAGGCCAAGACCGAGGATTTTGACAATTGATGTGGCCATGCCATTATACTTGCCCCTGCCACGCTGCAAAAAACGAAGTGTAGCCCACCCCTTTCTACCACTAAATGACTTTGTTATATAAATTTTATATGGTCATACAGTCTTGGATTCTCTATCACCCTCAGCAGCCAGCAGGCAAAAAACCACCCATCCTTAGCACTGATTCCGCTGGGTATATCAGATTTTCTGCTGCCTCTGACTTACCTAAGTAATGGGAATTGTGGAACCTACTTAAAATAAAGACATAAAGGCGTTCACTCGCATCGAGAAACCAATACTCGGATAAAGAAGAAAAGTTACGGTAGATGAACTGTAAGAATAATTATAAAATAAATTTTCTAAATATTGGAGAATTCATATAGGCGAACTCCACTAATTTGGAACTGAGTAGTAGTTATTGATGCACATTACATATATCTTACCAAGTTTTTTTCTTCTCCCTCTCTCTTTACATGTGTACATAAATACAATGAAAACCTTGTTCACCATCAGGTATATATCTACCAAACTCGCTGCGACTTACTCATTCCACCTACTACAAGTGGTACATAATTGCAATAATCCAGCATTTATCTATTCATACAACAACCAAGTTTTATCTCACATTCTTTGGGCAATGAAAACTGGGATGAGACTGAGAGAATCCATAACAATTGCTTTCCTCCCCGTCGCCTTCTTGTTCCTGCTTTCTTTTGTAGCTTGTGCAGGTTAGTCTCCACTCTTCATTCAAGAACTTATGCATATATACTTGATTTTTGATTAACCTCAACTGGGGTTTGCTTCTTTTTTGTGTGTGTGTGTTTTGGAATAGGGCCATTGAGGTGGATTCTTCTCTCAAGCTATCTCATCTACTACCTATCTTTGTCTCTCTGGATTTTAGCTG
The DNA here is from genome assembly GCF_000393655.2 of Nicotiana sylvestris. Taxonomy (NCBI): domain Eukaryota; kingdom Viridiplantae; phylum Streptophyta; class Magnoliopsida; order Solanales; family Solanaceae; genus Nicotiana; species Nicotiana sylvestris. The sequence goes on from NC_091065.1 coordinate 109,251,514, forward strand.
CATTGTATACTACTTGACATCCATTCCATCGTGAGGGAACCGAGAATGTTTTGAAATGAGCGGGTTCACTGTCTCTATTTTCTTACTTTTTGATGTCCTTTAACCACTTTGACTGATAAAATCAACAATCTCTTTTGTGTTCTGAACCATAAAGAGAGTAATGTGGAATTTTGATCTTCCGCTTGTTATTTAAAAGAAGCTACGTCTTCAACCTTCTCGCATCTCAGTGTCGAACTAGCGCTTTTGGTTGTTCTTTTTTTTTTTTTTTTTTTTTGCAGTACTGACCAAATTCAACCTTTTCCTTTTCCGGGAAGTGGCCAAGTTTTGCAAGACATTTGCCATGGCAGTTAACTATTACGATGCCACCATTAACTTCGATTGAAAACATACATCATAATTTCTGAGATGTCTAAAGATGCTATTGCCTTAAGATAAAATAAACAACCAAGTTCGTGAAAATACGATAGAAGTTATAATTCTTCAATATTAAATGCAGTTAGATGCTTGAATTCACAGCGCACATGTTTTAGCTTTTACATTTTCGCTCTAGTTAACTGCATATGCCACTATAGCTCAATCAAAAGAATGAAAACTTAAAGTGAGTGTCACTTATCAACAACATTACACACTATTGGATTCAGCTGAAAAACTACGCAATAGATCCCACACTAGTTACGATTAGCCCGGGTGCCCGGGCCCAACAACCATAGTCAAAGGCAAATTTTTTATGTGGCGCTCAATTTTGCGTCCCCCGTTAAATTTATATCCACTTTTTAGAAAAAGTTTAACTGGTACCCAAGTTTTAGATAACTTCATATACATACATTTTTCTCTTCTTCTTTAATGTTGTTTTCTTCTTCTTTATACTTAGCTTCTTCTTTTTTTTAGTTGCAAAACGGGTTTGTTAAATTTATTGTTGCTTCGACAATTTGATGATTGAGATTTGTTATTTTTAAAAGTTGTGTTTCAAATTTGAGCTCAATTAAGGTAGATTTAGTCATTGAATCATGTATTGGATTGTTGAAAATCGAAAAACAAGTTTATGTTTCACTTTAAGATTCGAAATATGAAGTTGCATTCAATAGATTGAACTACTTTAGAATCGAATTTCTGAAGTTGCATTTGAAAGATAGAAGAACTTCAGATTTGATTTCTGAAGTTGCATTAAAGAGATTGAACTACTTCAGATCCGAGCGGATAATTGACCGAAACTTCAAATAATATTTATTCATATTTTCATATGTTGCATATATGGAATTCCCATTAATTAATGGCCATTCTCTATACACAACATTAAGAATGAAAGCTCTCAATAATATAATCAAACCTTATCACAAACTCATAAATGTTGCTAATATTTAGTTTGTATTTTTGTCTCATTTTATTTAACTTAAACATAGATTAGAAGGTAAAATAATTTTGACCTAATACATACTTTGCCCCCTTAACTTGTATGCAAATTCCTTTGACACATCGCAGTTTTACATGTAATATTCTCACCAATCCATTTTCAATCAAATTAATTTTATTGGAGAAGAACTTATAATGAATGACTGTTATATGATGATGTTATTTTAGAGAGGTCTGGTTGTATATTATTGTTGCATTTATTGATTGAAGGGGTTATACTCTATATTCACCGGACAAATCGACCTCCCAAACAATGGGTTCGACTTACATACAGTCACATACCCTTCAATTAAACTACTCTATTCGTTTCAGTTTATATGATATTATTTTTAAAGATTTTTAATTAAAATAATTTATATTATTTTATCTTATATTACTTTCGCAACTTTAAGAGTATCATATCTTAATATATACTGAATTTTAAACGATTATGTTATGTATTCTATTAAAAAAGCTTTTCAACCATAATTTATAATAGTCTCTTCCATATTCTATAATACTCCATAAATATACAAGTTAAGTTGAAAATTTAAACTTCATGTCTAATCAAATCGTTATAAAAATGAAACTAAAGGAGTATTACAGGATTGGAAATTTTTCAAAATTATATATTTACATTAAGTAAGCACCTATTTGCAAAAAGGAAAAAATGAAAGAGAGTGTGGGGATACTTTATGTTCGTTAATAACTTAATATTGAATGAGTATTTGCGATCAATATCTTTAGGATAACTAACTATAGCAGCTGGTAGCATAACTGCTCAGATCCTTTGGCCTTAACACCTTGATTGTATTTTTAACAAATTTATGGCATAAGTTTTTTGTATCAATTCACTGAATATGTGAAACATGTTTCAATGTACACTATTATTATTACTATTATCAACATGTAGTTTATTAATACATATTTTTGCTTTAGTTTATCATTTAACTAAAGTAAATTAGCGTACTTGTGATGTATAATTATATAAGCGCATGAAGGCCACTTTTGACCTAAAAAAAATTCATAATACTTGTATGATTATCCAATCAATTTAACTTACATATATTGCCAAAAATAGTTTCTGGAATTTGGCCTTCTATAGTTCATAAAGATTTACATCTAAAATTATGATGTAATATTAAAAAATATCAAGTTAGGATGTGAGGTTTAGAAATTAGTGTTTAAGGCTTGCAAAAATTTTGTTTTACATTTGTAGTTTGTATAGCCTGTATTTATGTAGGACCCGTAAATATTATTTTTGATGTTGACGGTCAGGTATTTCCTTTGTATTCCCTTATCTTCAATTGCGATATGCTGTTTTACAGTAAAATTGTGGAATCGCAGTTTTACATGTAATATTCTCACCAATTCATTTTCAATCAAATTAAGTTTATTGGAGAAGAACTTATAATGAATGACTGTTATATGATGATGTTGTTTTAGAGAGGTCTGATTGTATATTATTGTTGCATTTATTGATTGAAGGGGCTATACTCTATATTCACCGGACAAATCCATCTCCCAAACAATGGGTTCGACTTACATATAGTCACATACCCTTCGATTATACCAACTTGAATACATACATATGAAAATATGAATACAATCCCTTTTCAATCAAATTAATTTTATTGGTAAAGGTAGTTTCTCTGCAATTCAAAGAAGTTAGTTTTGTTTTATAAATTTTAAAAAATCTTCGAATACAATTAAAATAACTTATCTTTCGCAATATTAACTAAGATCTATGTTGGACTCCAGCTATTTGGTACATCGTTTGTTTTAAGTTGGCTAAACATCTTTTTTCCTGCTAAAAATTAAAGAGGTATAATAGAAATCAATTTCAGCTCATGTATTAAATGAGAATTATTTGGAAGAATACAATGATATTGTGTTTTGACATAGTCAGATTATTGTGGTCTCTTGAATTTGTTATTGACGGATAATAAATATGGGATCTCGTGAATTTGTTATTCATGAATAATAATAACTAATCAATCAAGTAAAAAAAAATTAATTAATACTAACAAAATTGCAACACCCGTTGCTACCAAAGTCAAAAACTTGTCAAAAACTTGGTAGAAGCTATTAAAGCCAATAGCCACGATAAAATTGAAGGAAAAAACATAACTATAATAATGCATTGGTAAAAGGCTGCATATGTAGTTGAAGAGCTGTGTGTGAAAATTTTAGATTGGGCTATGATACTCTCGAGAGAAAGGAAAATTTGAGTGGACCCATGTTTTCTGAGAATTGCGGCTAAAATGAGAAGCTCTTTCTTTACAAGAATTAACATGGAATGTCAGGCATGCATGATTCTTATATAAGAGAATATCAACCCAAAGATGCGGGGAAAACAAATAAAACAACAATACAACACCTATGATAAGACCACACACATTCAACACGAAAAACAAAGAATTTTGGAATGATAATACCAAAGTAATTGGAGGTGCATAGACAAGAAAACCATTTCATGCCAACCAGAAGAAACGAACAGATAAAAATAAAAATAGTAGAAGAAATGAACAGATAAAATAAAATAATATACAACGAACAACAGCAGCAGCACCAGTACTACCAATGCTATGGCGAAAGATGCATCAAATGTTTCACCTTCTAGCATGCCTCGGTATATTCTACAGATTCTCGGGTATTTCACTAACCACTAGTGTTCTCTTGGCTTCCAAAAGCTACCTAAAACTGTAACCACAAGATTATTTTCTTGGGACGTATTGCACTAATTGTTGGTACCTCATATAATTCGCCTTCTGAATGCCCAAGAAAGTACCAAATATCATGATTAAATAATATAAGAATTTCCTCGTATGTCATATCAGACGCCTCGCACTTCATGCTCAAAATAGAGGAACCTCATACATTTTACATTCCTCAAAATGTTTTAATACAATAGGGAAAAACCTTAATTTCCACCCTTCATGTCATCAGGTGCAACAAAATCAAACATTTGCATTCCCCTCCCAGCGACTGCAATCTGATAATGGTTCCTGAATATGACATACAGGCGGTCATATTAAAGAAAATATTAAAGCGAGGTACAGGTTGGTTTCCAGAAAGTGAAAAAAATGGAAGATTAAACAAGAAAATCAAAAATGCGGTATGACAGAAAGGATTACCCACCTTCCACAGGCCCTAGCATCCAATGCCTCAGGCTCCGGTACACTAACAACCATATGTTTGTGCTCAGTTAGTTTGCCTTGCTGTTCGAGATGCCAACACCTGATGCGCTGATCAAGACCCGTAGAAAATACCCAACAACCATCGGTCCAAACACCTACAGTGAACAAGACTAACATCAGGTCCAGGTTCATTCTTATGTGCAAATGATGATTTCATCAGTCATTTGACAAGAAAAACTCTGACTATTCCCAGCAATAATTGGAGTCTTATGAGCGTGGCCAATGCCTAATGAACAGGAGGGAGAGAACTATAGTTCAGAACTAAAAGTACTTTTTTCATTTTACATAAAATTCCGTTATTTACCACAATAATAGAACTTACTCTGCTTTACTCAGTTCAGATGATGTTGACTTTATTTGGAGGTCCATTAGTTCGTTATATTAGCTCCAAAATGATAAGTCGCGTAAAAATTTATAAAGGAATGAGGTAAGGCACGAGAAAGGTAAAGAATCGGGGCCGTCGTTGCATAAAAGATTTTCCTATAAATGATCTTTCTCACTGCATAAATCAGCCTTCATAGCCTAACGCTACACTTTTTTTCTCTTGTCAAACAGTATCACATTATTGGCACAGCTTTTTTAGAACGAGAATGACCATGAATGAACGGTCACAAATGGATGTCGTGGGATGGATGGAATCCCTCCGTCCTTAACTAGATGTCTTGGGTTTGATCCCAGGGAATGGAAAAATTTCTGGTAGTGAGCGCTTCTCCTTTAAATGAGCCTTACTTGATGTGAATCTGGATTAGTCAGGCCAGTGGATAGGTTCTGGATACCAGATCGTTAAACCCACAAAAAGAAGGAGAATGACCATGAATGTTTAGCATGATCTAGTAATGAACTCACTGAAATTGATCTAGTAAGGATGAACTCATTGAAATTCCTCACACCATTTTGGCAGCTATGTCTATCGTCATTCACAATACAACTGCAAATTCAATACTTATCTAAAAGGTGTTGGTGAAATTTCAGAAAGCTAAAACAAGTAAGCATTTAATGAGACCGAAATAATAACTTATTCATTACATGATTACAAGGTTTCAAAATAAGGTTGATTAAAAGAAAGCGATGTGGCTCGAACATTTGGATGGAAGCTGGGAGTGATTCTACGCGGAGCAACGAGTAAAAATACATAAGGTTGGGTAAGGCCAGAAAGAGCTTCAAGTATTTTCCCAATTACTTCTCTTTCCAAATCATTATCTCTGTTTTCTCGTACCACAGATTGGATGTCAGCAAAAAATGTAATACAGGGATGTGGAGAATCCTGAAAATCGAGCTTTATAAGAGTAGTCTTTTAAATAGGTATGAAAAGAAATATAGATTTATGAGGGCATTATAGAGCCAAATGAGCTTAGAGCGCTATTTTTTTATCCTTGTTTTAATTTAATAAACTTATAACACTAATTAAAAGTGTGTGGATGAAACCAAACTGAGCACATTTGAATGGTTTTAAAATCAACATGACAAAGGAATCAATTAAAAAGGGCTGGTAGAAACTTCAAATCAAGGGCAGCAGGAGGTGAAATGAGAATGAACTAAGCTGTGTTTATATGTTAACATAAATGATGGCATGCACGGTAGGCATCAAGGAACTAGAAGCTTGCTCTCAACCTTCAAGTGTTTACGGAGTCTTGAGAGATCCTTCCAAGAAGATGAGAAGGCATATAACATGTTAAAGTGGAAATACAAGAAGAGGGGAGCAAGATTCAAGGCCAGAGGAAGGCTAAAATCACATTTAGAAGCTGCAGTTTTGGCTACAGTGAAGACCGTGATTGCGAGGCTCAGACTGCAACTGCAAAGGAGGCAGCACCAGCAAAGACCACAATTGCGATGAAAACTCAGCTGCCCAGGTCCGCGATAGCAGACTTTACACCTCGAACGCGAGGGAGGCCTGGGAGTTCAGCATGGCAATTTCAGCACATCTTATCTTAAGGCCTAGCTTAGGGATAGTTTGGGAATTTGTAACCTAAATTAGAACCTAGTATAAGTAGTTCTTTTCTTACCATTTTAGGCAGCTTACCTTGAATATTAATGTTTTCTCTTACTGAGAAGTATGGTGGAATCCCATGGTTGATGACAATTCTTGCAAGGGTGTTATCAAGTGGAATTCTTCCACTTGAAGGTATTCCTAGTTCTTATTGTTGCATAATTAGGGTGTTCATTTTCCTTTGAATGTTCTAGTTGTTGTTTTCAATTTGGGTCTATTCTAAATTCTTTACTTGCTATCTTTAATTTTCTTGTTTATTCTAAATTCGAGAACCTTCAGACACAGAGACTGCAGACTCTAGTCCAACAGTTCTATGAAATTTTAGTTTAATTTTCTTGTTTATTCCAAATTTCCTTTGAGTTTAATTTTCTTGTTTATTCCTTGTTCCTATCAATAAACGATCAGACTTGACACAGAGACTGCAGACTCTACTTTATATAGATATGATATGATAGAAAAATAAACTCTAGCTTGTGCGGAAATTGGACACTCAGACATTGAAGCTAGAATGGAGGAGATGACCAATTTCGAGAACCTTCAGACAAAAGGCCAAACTTTGGGTTTACACTATCCCTCTTCAACAGTTCTATGAACTTTAGTCCAACAGTTCTATGAAACTTTATTTGCAGTATAGCAGCTGTGGATCCTACAATGAAAAGGTAAACAGAGCTTTCCAGCAGCTAGAATGAAACAAGGCAAAATCACAACGCACAATAATATAAAGAAAATGAAAAACGTATGCACATTTTAATGAAAAAACAAATCAGATTATCTACCTTTAACCGCAGAGCTGTGAGCTGACATGACTTTATCAAGCAACGCAAATCTCATATCATAATTTCCGACTTCATAATGGTGAACATGACCGCCTACACTCAGTGATCCAGTGGTGCTATGTTGCTCCGAAGTCGAACTTTCACAACTCGGCCTCAACGATTTCAGAGAGAAATCTAATCTAAGACAGTTAAGTGACTGGTCGTCACCTCCACTTAAAACACAAAATGTAAACCTTGAATCAGATACTTCAGGACCTTTTATAACTGAAACATGAAGACAGTTGACCCCTGACTGGTGGACATTCTTGAAGATATGCAAGGGCCATGCTTTGTGTAATACTTCCTTTATGCCAGTGAAGGTGTCTGGAGAAAATGCATGTGTATTTTCTACCAAATGAGATATCCCTCGCAGAGTGTGATCTTGCACAGTTTTGTCAGTTCCTGGGACAGTTGTCGCACTCAAACCATTATCAGGCTTCCCCTTTGTAACAGGAACTCCCAACAATTGTTCCTCACCTGTTATTTTATTAGACACTTGACTGCCCAATGATCTCCACTGCCGTCCACCTTGGCTTCCTCTACCTGTACGTGGTCTTTTCTGGCTGTCTAGACCTTTTCTGATTTGAACTGCTGATAATTGCCGCATAAAACTTTCAACATGTTCCGTAAGATCCCAAAAGGCAATACTTCCATCAGTAGACCCACTAATAATAATATACCGACTTCCAAACCGAACATTGCCTGCAAAATCAAGATTTCAATCAGAATAAAAACACAGGAAAAAAAGAGCTATACAAGACAGGAGTTATCATCTACCTTTTATCACATAAGGAACAAAAAATGTATATGACTTCTCTACAAGAATGTAAATGCAAGTAAAGACCTGTAATTCCGCAAGTAGTTGCAACATAAATACCACAAACTGAGAGAACTAACTAGAGTCTGTTGTCTCCCATAAAGAAAGAAGTAAACATTGTGTTTCCTATAAAATAAAAAAAATAAAAAAGAAGAAGAAGAATCAATCCAACAGTTTCTATGACAACATAAAGGTAAAATTCGTTGCGGTTCTTTTTTTTTTTAAATTCATTAGAGTTTTTTTTCTGAAAATCCCAGCAGACATATTTTCAAAATTCCCAGAAAGCTGAGAATTTTAAGTGCCAATCCCATTATGTAGAATACAGAATTGACATGAAGACTTTTTTGAACTGGACAGAATTGACATAGAAACTTACTGATCTCTTGAGAAATTTCTTCATTTTCTTAATCGTACATTCAATTCCTTTGGGACGACTCCAACTGAAAGATCCTTTTGCCTTCAACTGACTAGAATGTCTAATTTAATATCTCAAGTATAACTCCTAGCACATTTTTTTTAGTTTATCACTATTTAAGGTTAGTATTTCACAATAATATTTTTGTTTGAATACATTGAATTACATATTCTTCTCATAGAAAAAAATTCACACAGCACTATTGTTCCCCATTCTATTACTATTTTTAGCTAGGGAACTTCCCCATCCCCCTTCCTCTCCTTTTGTCAATATCGAGAATATACCCTGTAAAAATATGAAAAGCCACGAGTGAAATATGTCTCCATGCTTCTCCCCAAGCTGTGGTACGGTTCGGTCTAAAGGAAGCTAAATTGCTTGACCTGGTGACTCTAACCCCTGTGGTCCTGTTCGGTCTAAAGGAAGCTAAAATTATTTGACCTGGTAATTTTAACCTCTGTGGTCCTACTCACTGGGCTGTCTGCTCACCAATCTCTATCCAGTGCTCGAGGAGAAAATGGCATAAAGCATAAGCACATCTTCTATATAGTCATCAGTACTGAGGATGGGTCACTTTCTTACTTGGTACCCCCACCACCACCACCACCACCACCACCCACCACCCCACCCCAAAGCCTCACATGTCAATCCACGTCCTACATGTATGTACTCCCACCTACAATAATTCTGAGAGATACATCTTATTTTTCTAACCTTCATAAAGCTCCTTTATCTTGCCTACCAGGAGCAACTGCATTTGATGGAAAGCACTCACAAAGTAGTAGCTATTCTCTTCTTCTACACCAGCCAAAGACCCCTCTCCCTCCCTCTGGTACTACATATAAGCTGCTTCATCACCTCCCTCAGATCTTCAGTGTGTGATGTGTCAAAGATCAAATATAGAAGAAAATACTGTTGTATATGTTGAAGGTTTGAACAAAAAATCAAAACAAAAACAAAAAAAATGCAGAAGGTTTCAGTAGTTTGTAAAGCATATGAAAAATTGAAAAGTCGTTACGTAAATATTACTAGAACCCATTTTATCTTACTCCTTCCGTGCCATTTTATGTGACACTCTTTCTGTTTTACTCTGTCTCAAAAAGAATGACATTTTTCTATATTTAGAAACAATTTAACTTTAAACTTCCTATTTACCCTTAATGATATGATTTTATAGCACAAAAATGATATGGCATTTTTAAGACCACAAGTTTATAAATCTTTCTTCTTTAAAATCCATGCCCAGTCAAACACCTTCATATAAAATGAGATGGAGGGGTATTTAATAGCATGTGCTTTGACAAGTACAATTCGAACTACTTCAAAAAGGTAGGTATACACTACTTCCACAAGCTCCCAAAACAAGAAAGAATATAGACAAGCCCTGGCCTCTCTTCCCTTAGGTGAAGGACAAGGCTGTTGGTTACAAGGACAGTGCTTCTTAATCAGCAATAGCCAGGTCAGTTACTTCAAGATCTTGGCCAAGGGTGATCGCCACCCTCCCAGCCTATTTTGATGAAGGCCAAGCTCATCAAAAAGACACTAAGAAGAAGATTAAGGAGGCAGGTGGTGCCATTGTGCTCACTGCTTAGGTTTGCTTGTTATTAGTAGCTTTTACATATTTGTTTTAATTCCTGGTTTAAATTAATTAATGCAGAATTGACTGTGAGATTACTGGATCTTTGCTTTGAAATGCATTTGGGAACATTGCTATGCTCAAAAATCAATCTTAACCTATAGATCCTACACAGTCAAAATATGAAAAAAGTTGTTAATCAACTAAACCTAAGTAGTAAATCAACCTTGAAGTTGGGGATATGTAGGAACAATGATATGTTGCAAAGCAAGCACCGGAGATGACAAAGGAGTCAGTAAAGCAACATCAAACCTGAAATTGTTATTGGAAACGAGACCAGGTCAGAAACAAGAGAACAGCATGTTCCATAGTACCATGCTGCAAAAGGGAATACAAGGTATTGTTATTTGGACATGCTGAGATAATGGACGTACATACCAGAGTCGGTAGGGTAGTAAAAGAGCTCGTAGTGTAACTGTGGCATCTGAACATGCAACAACTACGAAACAGACTGAACACCTGCAGATGAATAAACAGGATGTGAAATTGTTCATATTCGCCTAATTTGACAGAACACGATGATGGTTACTGTTGATTTACTGACCTTGTGCCTGCAACTTGAGCAAGAAAAGCAGTAACTGCGAGATATCTCCAATCATTGTCACATATATCTGGTACACATGGTTCTGAATAGCTTCTCTTGTCTTCTGAGGGAAGTGATCCACCATTTTTTACCATTTCACTAACTTTTTTATTGTTTTGTAGTTTTCCATGATTCCTTTCTCTGGTTGGCATATCAGTAGAAAGCCACTGGAAATCATTTCTAATGTTGCACTCTGGGTCAAAGGTTCCTTCCCTAATTCTCATCTTACTTTTTTGCTTCCAAGCAGATACCACCCTTTTTGCACCTACTGATATTAGTAATGAAAGATCCTCCGGGTCCTCTAAAAAACCTTTTTCACTGTTAACGCTGTCAGGCATGTCATTTTCATCCAGCACCATTCTATGTAGCCTTGAGACAAAAAATATAGATCTCACAGCTGATCCGCCAACATGTTCACCAAGCAGCTTGGAAGTTGACCAATTTTCAATTTCTGAAGCATACCTGAGACATCAGCAAAATAACTAATTTGTCACAGAACTTCAAAAAGTCAACGACAAAGAAAGTGCGCAAATATAAAGACTCGTCGAAGGAAGCCCAATTAGGTAGGGAAATGGTTGAAACAAAACTACAAAAATAGACAAAATCCATCCCCCAGGATTAAGTAATGCATAAAAATAAAAATCGGAAATGGTATCATACCTTGTCAGTCTCACAGTTCCATCTTCACAACCTGTTGCAACCCAAATCATTTCAGAAAAAATATCCTGCTTTTCATTTAGACTGCACGATGAATCTTGAGAGATAAAACATAAGGTATGTATCTCCCTGCCATGGAATTGCAAATGAAGATTTTTGGGATACATAACCCTCTCACTAGTGTTCACCCAGTGTCTATGAACATAAATAATTCCATCCTGCAAAGAAAGAGCTATGGTGTTACGATATTAATCCAGTCATTAGAAGAATTATTACTCTGAGGCCAGCTAATAACTACAAGTGGTGCAACTCCACTTCCCAAAGCAAGCTGGACTAAACCTCCTGTTGCCTGTATGATCATTTCCTATCTTCTAAATTCATCGTGGAACAGGAAATTAACAGATTTGGAAAAGATTATACCTTGACATAGGCAAAGCAATTTTTCATCTCTGGTACATCACCAAGAAAATAAGAATGAGGACGCCTCCATCCACCACAGGTTACTTGCAAAACCTATTCCAGCGAATGTAAGATCATTATGATGCAGAAGAGAACGAGAAACAGAGGGACAGGATATTGACCGAGTAGGCAAGAGAGACCAAACCTTTGTCTCGGAAAATAAATTCCATATGATAAAGTCTGATGAAGAAAATCCTATTGCACAACTGCTTCCAGGTAAATCGCCTTGTTGGTCAGCATTAGTGAAGATTGATCGTACTGTACTTAGCTCTTTCACTTGCTTGATCCCTACGAATTCCAAGTTATGACGACTTCTATCATGTTCAAAGTAGCATATGCACCCATCTCCTCCAGTCTGAAGAAAATAAAGAACAAAAAGAAAAGCTACTGCATTGGACAACACAATCGCATGTTCTTGCATCAAGTACTTTCAGGGTCTTGAATCCAAGAAAGTCCTAATATTAACGGTATATTTATATGTAAAAATTTGAATGAATCTGTGTTTACATAATAGAAACCTAAAAAGAGTCCTCTTTCTCGTTTTTTTTTTTTTTGAAGACAAGATGATTCAAGGACAAATAATCGGAACTTAGAGGATAATGCCCCCCCCCCCCTTTACCCTTCTTCACTTAAATACCACGCTTTTGTTTGTTTCAGGCTTTTGTCTGCAGCAGATTCAAAAGTGTGACGTGTGCCTAACCCACACATCATGTGCTACGCTCTTACCACTAGACCAAAGCCTTTGGGGGCAATAGTTTACACATTTTTGTAGTATCATTTCTTACTACATGACTTTGTCTCACCTTTTTATCTCTGATTTATAGTTGTATGGAACAGAGAAGTCCAGATTCCAACCCGGAAAAAAAAAAAAAAAAAAAAAAAAAAACAGGAATGATGGGAAAAGATCTCTGATATGCAGTTAAAGACTTTCAACTGTACTTTGGCCAATGTTATAATGCAGGGACTCTCTCTGTAACACTTAAAATAATGATGGGAAAAGATATCTTGAGGTTAACAGCTACAGGGACTAATAAAGGGTCAACCTCCATCTGTATATTTATTTTAAAATATATTATGAGACTTATTACAGATTTTTTTCATTATTTTAGACTTAGTTCTTATATAGTTTCCGAAAACTTTATCATATAAAGCAGCGTAAAAGTCCTGAAAATCAAATATCAATGGATTCTTAAATCAACATATCACAAAGGGAGAATGAAAAGATCACCTCAAACCCAAGCAGGAAGTTGCTTAATGGTTATAAGTAACTAGTAGAACAGAATAAGCATCCAAGTAAGGTCTTACTGAATGAATTTCAAGTTGTGTAGGACCAAAACTAGCAATGGAGATGCTACACACAGTTGATATTCCATGAGCTCCTCTGAAGTTGCTGAAAGGACTTATATTTATTTCGGAAGCTGTAGACATACTAAAAAGAATGTCTCTTTGCAACGGAAACAATAAAAGATTACCACGAATGTCACCGCACACTAGGACCTACAAAAAGGGAAATATATCAAGAATTTTGAAACTTACACAATAAGTAATATTTCATACTGATGGGTTGTTCAAACTTGAAACAGACAAGTCAGGATATATTATTGCTTTCCAGAGATAGAAAGAGAGAAGGAATATATATTTGAAGCAACTCCTCTTTTATTTAGGAACATAAAGGGAACACCCAATATGTATGGAGGAACTTCATCTTAAGAGTCACATAGCAGAGTAATTGAAGAATTATTTGGAACAATTTAATCGGTACAATGTATAACGAATGCTACTTCAAGGATACTAATCAATAATAGGAACATGACAATTGCAGTAAAGCAGCCATATGCCCTGTTTCTAACTTACTCCGTCCCAATTTGCTGGTCTTTTCTTTTTTGACTTGGCACGAATATTAACATAAGAGTTGATAATATGTTTTTTTGTGGGTCAATCTTTGCCGCTGTGTCATAGAATATAGAATAAAGGATAATTTTGAATTGAGAATGATAGGATGAGTCCTATAGAACTTTTGCTGGTATTTAAAATGCAATAGAACTTTTCATTTCATTTAAGGAAAATGAACAATATTTTGGAAAAATCCAAAAAAAAGGAAGGTGTTTTGGGAAGAGGGAGTAATACCCAAAAAGTGTTTGAGGCTACACACACACATATACAGAGAGAGAGAGAACAAATTTGAAGCCATAGAGAGACAAAGAGAGAAGGAACATGCTAAATTTCACAATGCATAAAATGTAAAGGGTATTGACCTCATTCTCTACTGATGCATCCAAGCACATTATCCGCATTCCAAAGCATGAGCGGAATTCTGCTATTAAAGAAACACAACAACTTCTCATGACATCCTGAGAAACAGAGGGCAAAGGGTTGAACAACCTCCATAGTTTCAATGTGCCTCTAGGATCAGAAGTGAAGAGGAACCTACAGGATAAGGTCATCAGAATATATGGCTTTCGCACAATCAGACATGTAAATGATATATTATCCCTACCAACAGACGCAGATTTTATCAAATAAAATGTGTTTATGGGGTTTGGGGGGGGGGGGGGGTTCAACGGCATACTAATGGTACTGAAAGGAAAGATCATATCGGCCAAAAGTCAACAGGATGTCGTCAGGATAGACTTAGAAAGACGTTCATCAATCTTCTATATAAATATGTCAAGCATATTCATCGAATCATTATGACTTCTGGCATCATCATAACTTACTTGGGTCCCAAAGATTTGCACCAATAAGTCCCAAGTAGTTGCCTCTCTGGTTCAGCTGACCATGTAGACATGAGTTCAACTCGAGGATTCAAGACATTATCAACAACTCTGGCAATCACCATAGTGCCTTTACCATTGCCAACAGCAACCCAATTTTCAATGTCTTCAGTAACATCAGAACAGTGTGACAACAAATCCATGCAAACAATTGGTCCTTCCTCCTCAATATGGAGAAGCTCAGTCCATTTCACATCCTCAGTATCATATAGTTTAGCATGGTACACATATCCATTGTTTGTGGCAACATAAAGAGAATCTTCCCGAGAAAAATGCAAGCATCTTACATATTCGCTTTTGCTGCATGAAATTTGATAAAGCCAAATGATCAGCCAATAAGCACTTAGAAATCATGGGCTTAAATGTGAACAAGTTGTCAAGAACTAAAATAGGATGAGTTGCATTAGCAATATAAGAGACTTCTCCTGAAAAATACAACTGGTTCAACAATTACTCCTGAAATATATAATACATACAGGCTCAAAATTCTTTTTTGAAAAAAAAAATTAACAGTGGTTTCCGACCAGCTTGCGCATACCTCGACCATTTCATTGAGTACATGCATCCCTCCACCAGACAAGGACAAGTATTGGGTAACTCTGCCCACCAAGTCATAGGCATATTAGAAGAAATTACCTAACTTTTTTCTTTTGCTGGGATTCGGACCCTAGCCTCTCATGGTCTTCATTTAAGCTTCATCGACTGCTAGGCCCCACGCCCAAAATTTTAGTTCACAACACACTTTACCTCAATAAAGTTTGTTGGGGCAAATCTACACATCCCCTAGATCAATATTTGGATTTCAAATAGGAATCCATAATTTGAATTTCCTATCATAATACAGTTATTTCCATTTTCATCCAAGGCCAGGTGTCAACATAACTAAGACAAAATTTAAAGGGGAAAGCTTCTACCTTTTCAAAGCATAGTTGTTTTTAGAGAAGTACTTTTAGTATTTTTATAAGTAAAAGCACTTTTAATTAAATCACCCCACACTCCCAAAGAGGGTGTAAGAAATGTTACTACAAGTGATAAAGGTACTTCAACTACCAATACTTCTCAACTAGATAACTTAGAAAATAAAGTAACAAGAAAGTGGCATATGTGATATGTTAATATATGGTTTCTAAGAAATTGATAGAAAAAACACGAGTTTGTGATCATCAAATGAGCAGCTTCTTCTACAAGTAACTGAATCCACATAGGTTCGCGCCACCATGCCACCAATGTTCCACGTGTCACAAACGCAAGGTTCACTCATTAACATAATCCTTAACTCCCCCCCCCCCCACCACCACCACCACCACCACTCACACAAAGGATATAAGAGGCCATCATGTGCTTTGAAAATCATCATCACTGGGAAATTGAAATAAGAGCTATACCTGTTCAAGAGGCCATCATGCTCTCTAAAATTTGGAATATAGAGAGCAAATTCCTCCTTTTGGACAGTTGAGTCTTGTACTTCCGCAATACCTCTTTCTGACCCATTAGAAAACGATCCTTGCAGATGTACTTTTATTGCAGAATCAAATCCCGCAGTCACAAGGAGTGCTGCATCAGGATCATAGAGACATCGCCAGATCCCCCTTCCACTGTACCAATAAAATGTGATATAGTTATTACTCCCTCCGTTTCAATTTATGTGAACCTATTTCCTTTTTAGTCTGTACCAAAAAGAATGACCCCTTTCCCTATTTGGAAACAATTTACCTATATGCAATGATTTATAGCCACACAAAATATATGTGTCTCATTTTACAGCACAAATTCAAAAATCTTCTCTCTTTTCTTAAACTACGTGCCTAAGGGTGGCAAGTGGGCCGGTCCAGGATCGGGACCGCGGACCAAACGGTCTTCTGGGCCTAAACGGGCCTGAGCCAGTTAGAACCGGCTATGTGGGCCTAATTCGGTCTTCTGGGCCGGTTCTTCACTTTAGGACCGCTAGGCCCAGGACCATTTAGGACCGGGACCGGACCGGTCCTTGGTGGGCCCAAACGGTCCCAACGGTCAAAAATTTTAAAAAAAAAATTCTGTCCGTTTGGGCATTTAAAAAATAGACTTTGGCTATTTACAAAATAGCCATTTAACCCCCCCCCCCAAACCTTCCCCCCTTCCAACTTTGTTTTAACCCTAAATTTTTTATAATTACATTTTTTTCCTATTTTCAACTATAAATACCCCTTCATTCTTTCATTTTTCTTACAAAATCATCAATCTCTCTAATTTTCTTCTATAATTGCTACTATTGCTTATTTTATTGTTACAATTTGTGAAAAAATTGTGAAGTTGGTAAATTGAAGTCTTCAACGATAATCAATTTTCAACAAGTTGTTCGTCAACTCGATAAACTCGTTCCAACTCTTAATTTTTAATACTATAGTTTTGTTTGTTTTATTTATTTTCTATTATTTGATTAATTAAGATAGCTTCCTTAAAAAAACTTTTTGGTAAAAATAAGGGAAAATCCAAGAGTGGCGAATCTAGTGGCTAATATGTTCCTCCTCCACTGCCCCCGGCTCCCCGACCCAAACCCCATATCTGTCCTACACCTGCTATTCTTGATAGCGATAATAGTTTATTACAATTTACTGAGAATCAATTTTGCCATAATGTTGGAGCTGGTGAACAATTAGACCATGAATTAATGAATGCTCTTTATTCTAATCCAACTATTGTTGAAAATGACGAGGAGGAAATAGATTTTGATGAAACTCAACCGGATGACGATACATCCACTAGTCCTGCTCCTGAAGTTAACCCAACTAGTGATAATCCAAATGATGCCCCATCTGATACTCCTGTTACTGCCCCTACTTTTTCTAGACAACGTACCAAACGGACAGAAACATCTATTGTTTGGCCATTTTTTACTCAACTAATTCCATAAAATAAGGCTAAGTGTAAAACTTGTGGCAAGGAGTTAGCTTTTACATATTTTGGAGGTGGACGGGAACTTTCGCTAGATACATATTGATACACCCTCAAGATAAAGTCAAATATCTTCGTGCCAAAGCTTTGGCCAAGGGGACAAGAATACCTACTCCTAGTCAGGCTGACCCTAGTACCAGGTAAAATCAATTTCAACCGGAAATTAACACTGTTACCGGTGGTATTTTATATTATGAACCAAAAAATGATCGGGAAGAATTGCCAAAAATGGTTACTGTTATGTGCTTACCCTATAGTTTTCCTTCTGACCTTCACTTTGTGCATTATATTAGAAAAAATTTTAATCCTACTTATAAAGGTTTTCCTCGCACAACCGTAAAACGTGATATTTATAAATATAAACATGAATATGAACAATATTTGCGTTATTTATTTACTCATATAAATTGTCGTGTTGCTATTACAACTGATATTGGTAGAAGTGGTAACAATTGTGATTACCTTACTATTATCAGTCATTGGATTGATGAGGATTGGATAATGCAAAAGCGCATTATTGCTTATAGAATAATTAATTCACGTCATACAGGGCAGTTTATTGCTAGCACAGTTACGGATATTTGTAGATATTTTTGCATTAGTGATAAAATAATGTCAGTTTCAATGGATAATGCACTAGTAACACAAATGTTGTAGTCTTGCTTACCACTACACTAAGTCTTGCATTTAATAACATTTTTCATGTTAGATGTATGTGTCATATTTACCATTTAATTGTGGGTGATGGTATGAGAATTTTAAATATTGAAATTGAAAAGGTTAAAATGGCTCTTAACTGGCTTTTTTATTCAAACCGTAGAAGTAGACTTAGAGAATATTTTAAAAGATGCGATGAATTTGGCCTAAGAGAAAGAAAGGTCCTTAAACCTTGTCCAACTAGATGGAATTACATCTATGAAAGTTTAGTTGTTGCATGTGAATATAGAAACCCCATAAACTCAACGTTTAATGCTCATGTAAGTGATATGATGAGCACCTTACAGATGCGGATTGGGCTAATGTTAAAATGCTTGTAGATTTTTTAGAAAAATTTCATATTGCTACAAATGAATTTTCTGGGCAATATTATCCTACTATTTCTAATTGTTTAGTTTATATTGCAGAACTTGCAAATTTGTTTGGTCATTTTTCAGAGGATGGGGAAATTTATAAACTTGCTATTGATTCTATGAGAAAAGGGTTTAAAAAATATTTTTTCCCTATTCCCCCTATTTATGGTGTTGTTGCTTTGTTAAATCCTTGTACGAAATTAGGAGGTCCTCAATTTTGGTATGAAACTGTTTATAAAGGTTTAGCACTTGAAGATGAGGAGTTGTCTAACTTCCGGAAGCAATAGCCTCAATTAGAATAAATGCTCAAACTATTTATAATGCTTATCAAGTTGCATTAGATCATGCTAGACCAAATATTCCAACTCCTTCTTCTTCTGATTATCAATCATCTAAAAGAACTGCAAGAGTAAGAGCACTTAGTGCTTGGGCGGGGTTTAGGGGTTCTCAAGATTCTACTAGTTGTGATTTTTCACAACTAAATGAGCTTGAAGTTTATTTGTCACAGGGAATTGAGGAAGTGAATCCCCACGGATCCTTTAATCTTTTGGAATGGTGGAAGGACAAAGAAAAACACTTTCCGGTTCTTTCAAAGATGGCCCGAGATATTTTAACTATTCAAGCTTCAACAGTGGCAACGGAGAGCGCTTTCAGTCAAGCAAGACTTCAACTTGGTGATTATAGAGCGTCTATGAGGGAGAGCTTGAAAAAATCAGTACTTTTCAGATATTGAATTCCATTCGGAAAGAAGAAATTTTGGACTTGCTGAATCACAACCAGAGGCAGACAAAGCTTACGAAGAAATGCTAGCTTAACTTGCGGAGGATTCTACTTCGTCCGGAAGCGGTGATGACCAAGCTTCTTTTCCGCCACCACCAACGAAAATCCCTCCGAACCTTAATGGATTTATGAAGTTTGTAAGAGATACCATGTAACTTGTATGAACAAAAATTAGTATGTATTATGTAACTTGTATTTTGGCACATCTTGATTAGTTTTTTTTTTCTTCTCAAGGGTGGTATTAGCACCTTGTTGTGCTCATTCCATAGGGGGGAGGAAGACTAAAAAAAGATATTGCCATGTGTTTTTTAATGCTATAATATAATTATAACGAATTGCTTTGAATATCTCTTTACAATATTTTGTCTTTAAATTTGAATTAAAAAATTTAGGTCACAATTCTATAATAAAATTTACAAGGAATTGCCTTAGATATTTCTATTAACATCTTTTTTTCTCTAATTTCTATAAAAAAAATTATAAAAAAAAAGTATATGTGGGCCCACTTAGGCCCACTTAGCCCGCGGGCCGGGACCATTTAGCCCGGGACCATTTGTTCGTGGGCCCGGTTCCGAGCCGGTTCCTACAAAAAGACCACCAGGACCGGGGCCATTTGGCCCGTTTAAATCGGGACCGGGACCGTTTGGACCGGCCCACTTAGGCCCGGGACCGGCCCACTTGCCACCGTTATACGTGCCCAGTCAAATAGGTTCACATAAATTGAAACGGAGGGAGTATATCATAAGCCAGTTTATTCTAAGGTGTACAATGCAAGCAAGACATTTTGCACCACAGGACATAAAGTGACACTAATGAAGTCAAAAATGAGAAATAATAATTTAATTGGTATAATAACATAATTAAGAAGTCACTTCCATGATGAAACGTTCCTTTCACTTACACATGCTCCCTGATTCTTGTAAGTTGTGTGCCATCCATTCCCCATACACGACACGTGCAATCCTCGCCAGCAGTTATGATTAACTAAGCAGAGTCCCACATATAGAGAGACAAAACCAGACTTAGAAGCGATCCTCACATGTCCCACATTTGAAGGAAAGGAATGCACAAATTCTTAATGAACCATCACAACGTACAGTTTTACAATAAATATTACAGCATAGCATCATCAATATATAAAATGTCCCCCTCATGAAGAACACAGAACCGTCTGATACATGAAAACTATTTCTGGCATTAAATCTGCACAAAATAAAAAAAGCAACCGCAACTGGGCTCTCTTGACTCTCTAAAAAACCCTATAAGTTACATGTCTTCGTTATCAATGTGCATATTGAAGATTTTGGTTTGCACTGACAGCGCTACGTGATTACATGTAGGCTTTTCATTACTTCTTGCTTGTCAGATTGTTCCCCAAGTATTAAAATAAAGTCAAAGATTGGCAAGATAAAAGTATTGATATTCATACTGATAAATAATTGTGAGATTGGAAAATGCAGAAGCTCAGTAAGCATATATTTATCTGACTTGTCAAGCTACGCAAAATGTGATAGCTTTTCTTTTGATAACCGTGGTATCGGGCCAGTTTGCGTGCACCTCGACTAATTCCACGAGGTACCTACTACCTCCCACCATCACAGGTACCATGTAACTCTGTCCACCAAGGTTTTGATAGATGGGAGAAATCACCCAAGTATTTTTGCCTCCACTGGGATTTGAACCTAAGACCTCGTAGTACTCAACACCTTATTGACCACTAGACCACACCCTCAGGTGCTATATAATGTGTTTTCATTGTAGAGAAGAAGTTTAACCAAAACCTGAGCGATCTTCCCTATCTTCTCTTCTCCTCTTTTTACAAGCTTACCCATCTATCCTCATCATAAATTGTCCCTAGTTGTTTACAAGTTCATTAGTTCTGAAGGAACTGGGACACTGGACAAGTTTTTTTAGCTGACTTGTTGTATTCTCCTGCAAACCCCTGGTCAACCCCAGCCATAAAATGCTTTAGACCATTTAGATAGCTTTTATTACAAGGTTGCACAGTTATTTTTGACATCTGCAACTTCAGTACTTTAGCCTGCTGAACAGCATATTCCCTGATGCTGTGTAAGTGAATTACAAAGTACTTTCATGAACTTACAGAGTCAAATATATAGCAGTCCCAAATTCTAGCACTGTGACCAAATAAGACAGAGTCAACCACGTGGTTGGAACCATTAGCACCAAGCGTCCAGATACGAGCACTGCACTAACAAAAAAGAAGAATAACCACCTAAGTCGCTGATTAAATGTTTCTATGGATCAATATATACATAGGTGTTAATTAAGAAAAATATGGACCTTCGATCATCAGATACAGATACTATTTTAAATCCATCAGCAGACCATGCAAGGCGGAAAATTGAACCTTCATGTCCAATTAGTTTACATATATTTACAGCTTCATATTGCTGACAAGGAAGCTGGCGACCCTCGTGACTGGTCAAATGTAAAACGTCTTCTGTAGGGCTTCCAATAACATCAGGAGCAGCCTTACAACCCACTTTCCAAACAAGAACCTGCCAAACCCAGATCAAGAAAATTAAGCGCCTGTCGGAGGACATGCATATATCAAGGAGCATACAAAAGGCGTTACGAACACCTTTGAACAGATCCATTTTACCAAAGAATTAAGTGATAATTTTGAACTGTCAGAAACTGTAAAAACAAGAGAGTCAATACAGGCTATAGAGCATATCTTCAGTTATTGAACAATATCCAACCAAAACTGTAGAAGGCGAACCATAAAATCTGTTTATAGTATGCAAAAATATTCAAAAAGAGAAGTTTTCAGGAAAACAGTCAAAGTAGTCAAAAGAAACTTCTAAAGAATGTGCATTCATCTTTTCTGATAGCAGAACAATTTTAACCATGTACCTTATGACTCAAATATCTGAAGCATCACTAAGGTTTATATCCTAGTGGTATTTGTGGGACTCTCCCACACAATAGATGTGGGTTTGATTCCCACTGCACTCTTTCCCTTTCCCTTTCTTGACCCCCCCTATAAAACTGCCTAGGGTATTGGCGGGATGATTAGGATTCTCCACTTTAAACCAGAGGTCTCAGTTTTGAGACCTGAGAATGTAAAATGAAAACCTACCGGTGGGGAGCGTTTTGCCTGCTTAGTGGGCCTGTTCGGTGAATCCTGACTAATCAAGCCAGAGAGTTTCGGATAACGGATGTATAAAGCAAAAAGATCCATGAAGTGTCATTTGAGGCTATATTGCTAGATTATTTAATTTATTTAGAGACAATATTAGGGTTAAAATTATCATAAGTGATGGAAGAAATTTCTCCGATGACAGATGAACATCTCTGCAATATATCAAAAATACTCCTAAGTTTGGACAAAATACTATAGCAAGGGAAATATGATAAGATAGAGTGGGAAAAGGTATAACCTAAATATCGGTACCTCATTAAGGATAGTGCCAGATGCTACACGGAGAGATCCAACATCATCGCCCCAAATCCTCATGGAGTACAACAAACACCTTTCTAAAAGTTAGATGAAGAAAAGAGTCAAAAGCATGAACCGTGGCATCCATGGTTGAATTAAGTCTCCTAATGAACAATAGAACAGAAAGCACTGGTCTAGTATGATAACTGATAAACCAACCTGAGCATCTTACTCTGGAAAGGAGAGAACATCTCAACATATCCCAAATATGTACAGAATTGTCACTGCATCCTATGGCAAGACAATCACCATTGTTTGAAGAAGTAGCACCATCCCACTACCACCACATGTTCAGTATCATAATAAGCATAAATCCGACAAAAGGGGTAAGGTGTTTCATAATTAAGAAAGAGTTTAACTTTTGTGTACGGTCAGTGTACAGATTTCTTACACCATCAGGTTAAGTTGACTTAACAATAGATAAGTCTTTCATATGGTAACCTGGAAAATAGAGTAATAATGTGCTATAACTAATTAAAATTGAACAAATGGTGTAAATTTTCATTCCACTATCAGTGTATATAACTTAAATCCATTGAGAAAAAAGTTTACCTTCAAAAAGCTAACGTCCAAAACCCAGTGGCTAAACTTAGGTAACAGGAGCAGGAGACTTAAAGTTAAATGAAAACATGCTTGTTGCTCAGTTTGAGAATTAGAGACCCTCTGAATTTGCAAGCTGAAAACTTTAACTCTCCTCTCACCATAGACTGCGATATTTAAAGTAACATGTGAACCCGACAAGTGTTCGTTAAATGTCTGCAAAGAAACTCCATGCACTCGAATTCCGTCAAACACATCAAATGATTTTATCATCTTCCCAGTCGTTAAATCGTAGACAAGAATTTGTGAACCAGTTCCTGTGGATACACGTTAATTGTATGCTTAGAACCGTTTCCGGTACAAATATAGTAAGTAAAGAATAACAAAATGATAAAGAGAACGGACCAGCTAGAAGAAAAGGAAGAGAAGAGAAGTCAGGAGGAAGGTGTAGAAAGCAAAGGGCAGAGATTTCTCCAAGGTACTGCCCTCTTTGGAGGCAACAGCTGCTTTGCTCCGCCATGATTAGGAGCTACAAGCAGTCGGCAGTGCACTGGTGAGGTTCACTTGCGGCAGTGTTCAAATGCTAATGGCCAATTGGGCTAGTATTTAGTTTTAATGGCCCGTTTGAGACCTCCTGGCCTCTTACCGATCATAACCTCTTCAGAATAACCCAATTTAGGCAATACAAATGTGTGTTCTTTTTAATAAGTGCCGTGAACCTCAATTATTTGAGGGCCAAGATATAAATTTGACCGATCCCCTGAAACTACCTATATTTGCTGGCCAAAAAGCATAAAGGAGCATATTATATGTCTGTTGTAACATATATACAAAATTATATCTCTTACACAAAACATATATTTTTTGTGGGCTATTATTTTTAGGAGCCGCTAAACATATATTTTTCATTATTTTTTTAATTGTATATTTGTTATATCTCATCAACATTAACAATATACCCAGTATTATCCTATACTGTGTGGTCTAGGGAGGGTAGTGTGTATGCAAACCTTACCCCTACCTTGTGAAGATAGAGAGATTGTTTCTAATAAAACCTCGGCTCAGGAAAGCATAAGCACCACATTAGTGAAAAGATAGACAAGAAGGGACAGCACCAAAAAGCCATATAAAAACAACATGATAATAAGATGATCAAAATGAAAGAAAACGGCGTGTAGTCATATAAACCTACTACCAACAGAATGCAAGAGTGCGTACTAATACTACTGATCGAGGCCAACCCTGTACTACTATGAAGTAGCAAGAGAGGTCGAAGCAGCTTTTACCCGAGAAGGTCGGGATCGATTTCCACAGGGAGCTAGATATTGGAGTTGAGTTTCTATCTAAATTGGTGTTGCGTATTTGTTCCTAATTGCACTTCTAAACATTGTTGGTTTTGATTTTACTTCTAATTTTATACTACTACAATGCTAAATTAGGCTAAGTAAAGCTAAGATTAAACTATTGAGAGTTGTTCAAATAGATAAAAGGCACTAGGGTAGTGACTTTCTCCTAGGTGGTTAATTGACGGATTCTTGAGTCTAAGACTAGATTGTCACATTTGGGGAGTATGATATAACCATTGCACGATTCTACTCACTCTATACCTCTCTGTAGTTCGAGTGATTTTGCCCAAATTGACTTTCTCAAGATCAATTGTGTATGCAAATTTGTGCAAGCAATTGAGATTCAAGTCGGGTATTACTATCTCTAGGTTTAACCCTTTAATTGGGGCTATCAATCTCTTAAATATACCTCAATTCCTTGTTGGACCAATTTCATGGACTTAGGCTCTCTTTCTCAAGAAGAGACAAAGTCTACTAGGCATGAACTAGTGTTTGCAACCACTAATTCAACATTAAAACCCTAAATTAGTCCAAATATCAAACACACATAGACAATCAAGCATCAAAACACAAGACCCATCAATTACCCACACTAGGATTGAGCCAAAACCCTAGCTAATGGGTCTAGTTACTCATAATTATAGAAGAAAACAAAGAAATAATGAAGAAAAGCCTATAATAATTAATTACTAGATAAAACTTGAAGATTCAATATTGAAACTAAGCTAAAATTACTCAAAACGATAAAAGAGAGGAGTTCACGAGCGCAGCTCTGTCCCCAAAATCTATTTGATGACCTAAAAATGGGAAAAGAAACTATTTATGCTAGGCTGAAAATTCTGGACAAAAATACCCCTGCAGGTCTAGTGCGGACCGCACAAAATCGAGTGTGGCCGCACTAACGCTCTTGGCTTGACTATTCTGCTCTCTGAAGTCGGCCACCGTGAACCGCACAAAATGCACTGCGGTCGCGGTGGCTCCTATTGCGGTCTGCATAAAATGGACCGCGGACCACATTGGCCAGGTTCCTCTAAAATGTCACCTCTCTGAACTTGAGCTCTACAGACCGCACGAAATCGAGTGCGGCCGCAATGACATCAATGCGGTCCACACAAAATCCTTTGTGGCTATATTGCTTGGCTGACTGAGAAGCATACTCTCTGATCTTCATCTTTGCGGACCGCACAAAATGGTGTACAACCACACTGGACCTATTTGACTGAGCTTGGTCTTGGTCTTGATACTTGTGCAAGTTTCACTCCTTTTTGTGCTGATTTTTGATACATTGTCACCTTGTTGATCAAACCTGCAATCAAGTACAACTAGTGAGCCTTTGGGACTATTTTGTACACATTTCTAATCAAAACTTAAGCAAGAAGGAGGGTAAAATGCATCATAATCCCTAGTTATCAACTCCCCCAAACTTAAGCTTTTGTTTGTCCTCAAGTAAACAAAATATGACCCACCCTTTGAGAGTTAATCCAAGAAAATTCAGCCGACCTAAAGTGACCTCATCTAGCATCAATTGGGACTAACAATTGACCTCAATTCAAATGAATTATTAACAACATTCACTCTTTTAAACACCATGGGTTTAGTGCGACACAAGAGCATCAAGAGTTGACTCAATACATCAAATAAGCTCTTTCTATTACTTTGGTCGTTGTGGAACCCAAACTCACACATCTTCAACTCTCCCTAAGCAAACCTCACCTTTAGGATAGTGGCACTCAGAACGAGGTTAATGGAAATACACTCATCTCTCTCAAGGAACAGTCACAAGTCCGGCTCTAAATATCATATGCTTGCCCCTTATGTAAGTCACCACTAATGAAAGTTTCATTCAACTCAAGATCATATAGGGCTTTTGTGGAGACATAGTGAAGGCTTTTGGTTCAGGGTAGAAAATGCTTGGTCTAAGTAGGTTCCATCTTCCCTTTAGCACTTCTTTTTCTTCATTTTGGCACACATTCACTTGACTTTAAGTCATTTCACTTCTTTCTAAGGGGTTAGAGAGACACACTGTCACTTTTTTTTCATTTAAAATCTTTTCTCCTTCCTCAACTTTCCACATCTTTCATTCTTTGCTTTTATTGAATCCCTTGATTCATTTCTGCATAGAACATTCTTTTTGTCTTTTTGCTTTTCTTTCTTTTTCATTGCCTTTCCTTTTCTTCATTTTGTACCCTTTTACCACTTTGTTGCAATCCTCGTCTCTCCCCTCAAACTTATAACTTTGTCATGCACTAAGGAAAGATCGGGTGCCAAGAGAGGGTATCTTTTAGAACGGATAAAGGTTTGTATCGTGGTTCTTGAACCAAAAAGGTCTAAGGCTCAAAAAGGTTGACTAGGGATTTTATCATTGGTGGGCTATAGAAGTGTTCAAGATATCATTTGGATCAAGGAGAGCCTATAATCATGTCTCAAGTCAAATTACACTTAGGATTTTGCCTAGATAAACATTCAAGGCAAGTTCTAGACCAATGGCTCGGGACTTGGACTTGCAATTTCAAATTCTCACCACGCAAGCTATGGAATTGCTTAAAGACATAGAGTCGGGGGCCCACAATAACCTTAGATAAGATTTGAGCACACAATGGTCCCGAAAAACCACTTGATGATTATCGGCCAACACAAGAGTCTCAAGGTCACAATTTTTACCATCATATACATAACGATTTGTTTTTTACCATAAGATCAAAGGCAAATGTGTTAGGCCCAAGTGAAGCTTTGATTGAGGCATCCTTACCAACTAACTACTAAAAAGCAAAAAGAAAAAAAACAGACTCAAACCCTTAAGAAGGTTGTCATGCCATCCATCACCGGGAAGAGCCACCCGGTTCACACAAATTTCACCTTTGGAAAGAACCGTGGCATTAAGAAAACCAAAGGCCTATTGCAAAAACTCAAAACAAGAAGCTACGAATATAAAATAAGAAGCTCAGAAAAAGAAAAATGTGGAAAGTAAACTGAATATGTACAAGAGGGGGATTTAACCGAATATACAATAGGGGAGATGAATATATACAATGAAACGTAACTTTTATATACAGGACCAAGGTAAAAAGTACAAAAAATGTAATGAAATACTAAAATTATATACATACCAAAGATAAAGAAAGAAAGAAAGAAAGAAATCATAAAATCTGTCATATATATACAGTCATCCAAATCCAAATAGGGCCTACCCCCTCAAATGAAAGTTGGCATTGTCCTTAATGCCAACTAAGCAAAATAAGCACAAAAATAGAGGAAAGAGGAAAAAGAAACTCCCTATGGGCCGTCCGTCTGCTCGGGAACATGTGACTGGCTCCCTGTGATCCGTGGCTCTGCTGCTGGGACCTGGGCCTGAACCTAGACTAGCTCCTACATGGGTTCGCCAACTGAATGACTGCATCATCGGATTGGGGGATTACTCTCTTCCTCTTAGGAGGACTCTCGGACTGCTCTAGCTGGGGATGGGCTGCTGGTGCTTGGGTCATAGAGTAGCAAATCCAAAGGCAGGTGATCCGCCTTTAATCTCTTAACCTCGACCCGTAACTCCTTCACTGACTTTTTGGAAGCCCGAGTCTTCTTCATCTTCTTTACCTCCCTAGCAAGCTCCTTGAGAGCCTTTTCATGTGAATCAACACCGTCCATGAGCAATTTCTGGTTCTCAAGGATTTTCTTCTGGTTGTCCAGAATATCCTTGAGAGTGTCCTAAATGGACTGTGGGACCTGTGGAGGAGGAGGTGCTAAATGAGCTGCCACAGTAGTAGATAATACAGACAGCTTAGAAGTAGTTGTCTGCATTCAGTTGTTGATGCTGGTGAGGGCCTGGCTTAGACGGTGGGTAGTCAATGGATAGGCAGTGGTGGAGGGTATCTCTGGATCTGTGGAAGTGGATGGGCCTGGGGCCATGTCTACTGAAGTGGAGGGAGGCTGCGGTGTAGTCATTACCAATACTGGTTCTTCAGACTGGCTAGTTAAAGTAGTGGATTTTCCCCTGAAGTTCTTGCCTTTAGGGTTGTCATCACCATGTAGGTTGTACCACGAGAAAGGTGTCTTTGCCTTCACTTTCACGTCAAAACTGCGTTTTTCCACATTTTGGTCCTTCGGGTACATGGTCAGAAAGTTGGGGAATGGGTAAGACATGTCACCCTCATTCACTACCCGTGTAATGACCCGGGACATCACATTCCCGACATTGATCAGGTACCCCGCCATGATGGATGCTACTAAGATCGCCCGGTGAATTGGGAGTGAGTTGTCATGGGTGGTAGGATCTAGCCTGCTACACACAAATGTCTCCCACTCCTTCGCCTCGAAGTTCAATGTCCTCCTCAATATCTTCACCCCCGCAATCAACCACTCGGGGGTGGTACCTGGGATTGCCAAGTACTCCGCCAACCACGGACGAGCTTCTTCACTCAACTTCATTTTGTCCAAGTACAGGGACTCATCCTCCTCCGTGAAGCACAAATAGTCATTGATGGTCTTGCCATAAAACTTCACTTTCAGATTTCGCATTTTGGTAACCGTGGTACCCTTTTTGATGTGGGCCACGTTGGTGTAGAATTCTTTCACCAAGTGCTCATTGGTGTCATCCACCTGCCCGATGAAGTAGTCCCATCTAGCTCTTTCTCTTAATTGCCTCAGCACATTGGGATTGTGAGGCAAAAGATCCCGGGTGATAATTTTTCTCTCAGGTATCAACCTCTTGTCTGGCCACCACTCTTTGAATTTGTGATAGGCAATCTCACTGACGAACCGGTCCTCCCATGCCTCCGGGTTCCTAGTCCGCTCTACCCCACCTACTTGGGGCTCACCCCCTTCTACTTCTTCCCCTTCTTCTGCTACTGCACCTTCTCCGGATAATGAAGTTGTAGGAGAGGTGGAATACTCATCCCCACTACATTCAGCTGAGCCTTTAGATGACTCAGAAGATATATGAATTGAGGCTTGGGCAGTGGGGGGTGCTGGAGGTGTATCTCTCAATTGTTTCCTCTCCGCCAGTCATGAACAAACTCTGGCACGGAATCTGAAGATGCCTCCCGGGAGGGCTCATACTCACTCACCGACTGGTCAATAGCCCTATCTGTAGCTTTTATAATCTTCCTTGTGTTCTTTATGTTTTGTTGGGCTTGTGGGGTTAATTTTATCATTGTTTGCTTCCCACCCCGGGAGCACTCTCCTCTTCCTGTTTGTTTACCATATTTGCCTCTTGATCTTACCATTGTCTGCAAACAACATTCATTCATGTTTGGTTAGTATCCATAAAAACAATGAAATGCAAGTTGCAAAAAAAATATGTAGTAGACAGTTTAGAATGGCAGAGTGCGAACCGCACAAAATGCAGTGCGGCCGCAAAGAAGCCATTGTGGTCCGCACAAAATTTATTGCGGTCCGTATAGAGGTGAGGTTCAGACTACGCACTCCCTGAATCTATGCACCGCGGACCGAACAAAATGGCAATGCGGTCCGCATTGAGGCATTGCGGACTGCACAAAATCCAATGCGGCCGCGATCCGCAAATGTTCAGCTTGCAGGACTTTGTCATTGCGGTCCGCATAAAATACCATTGCGGATCACACAAGGGCATCGCGGACCGCACAAAATCTACCACGGTCCGCACTGAGTGCCCAGCAACAATACTAACCTAGGGTTCATGTTTTGATCAATTTTCGTCCAATTTTTCACCTATTTATGAGTCCCTAAGTGTTGGTTCAGTGTTTTAACTACCTAGTCTTACTTAAAACAAAAATTAACTAACCTAAGGTACAAAATTGAAAGAAAACGGGTAGGAAAAGAAGAATAAACAAGAAAAACAAAAATTCAATGAAAATAATAAAATTAAACAAATGAAAAGGGATTAAAATACCAGAAATGAGATGCTGAGATGATGAATAAGCCTTAGTAGTTAATTATTTGCAATAGAGAGAGATGAACAATGATTTTTTTTATGCTTTGAGATGAGAAGGATTGAAAAGTCCAAAAAGAGGGCCTGAGGTCCTATTTATACAAAAAGGTCCTGGGGCCCAACTTACCTACCCACCGCGGTCCGCACAAAATGGTATTGCGGTCCGCGGTGCTTGAAACCATAGGGCACTGACAAATTGACCACTGCGGACCACACAAAATGTAATGCGGCCACAGTACTGCGGACCGCACAAAATGCAATGCGGCCGCGGTGGTTAACTTTAGAAAACCCTAACTTTTGTCAAATCACCAATGCGGTCCGCACTGATTTCTTGCCCCCGCACAAAGGTCTTTGAGGCCGCACAAAATGAGTGCGGTCTGCATTGACAACTTTAGAGAGTGATCATTTTCCAACTTTTTTCTGCACTGCATCAACACAATCCCACAGCATCTCACAACCAGTCAGTCCAAAAATAAATCTTACACTACAATAAAAAACAAAGAAGAACAAGAATAAAAACACATGGGTTGCCTCCTAAGAAACGCCTGATTTAACGTCGTGGCACGACGTAGGTTACCATCAAATCATTTGAGATGAAGAAGTGCCACCACGTGGCTGTCATCAATTTTTTCCAAGTAGTGCTTGACCCTGTGCCCATTCACTTTGAAAACTTCCCCATTTTTGTTCTTCAAGTCAAGTGCACCAAACGGTGTCACAAATACCACTTCAAAAGGTCCACTCCATTTTGACTTAAGCTTTCCCGGAAATAGACGTAACCGAGAGTTGAACAAGAGAATCAAATTACCCACTTTGAACTCCTTGCTACGAGCATATTTATCATGAAGGTACTTTATCTTGTCCTTGTTCAAGGACGAACTGGAGTAGGCATGGAATCGGAATTCATCACGTTCATTAAGCTGCTCAACACTAAGATTTGCTGCCACATCCCATTCAAGATTTAACTTCCTCAAAGCCCACATGGCTTGTGCTCTAACTCAACCGGTAGATGGCAAGCTTTCCCAAACACCAACCGATACGGGGACTTACTAATCGGAGTCTTGTCAGCAAGCCTATAAGCCCATAGAGCATCATCCAACTTTTTTGACCAATCGGTCCTATTTGTATTGACCGTCTTTGACAATTTACTCTTGATTTCCCTGTTTGAGACTTCAACTTGGCCACTCGCTTGAGGATGATAGGGAGTAGAAACTTTATGGTTGACACCATACTTTGCAAGCAAAGTGTCGAAAGCTCTATTTAAAAAACTAGACCCCATCACTTATGATTGCACGAAGAGTGTCAAACCTTGTAAAAATGCTCTTCTTGAGAAATGCAACAACACTCCGGGCCTCATTGTTGGGTAAAGCCACGGCCTCAAACCACTTTGAAACATAGTCAACCGCCACAAAAATGTATGTGTTGCCACATGAGCTAACAAACGGGCCCATAAAATCAATGCCCCATACATAAAAAATATCAACCTCGAGAATGGTATTGAGAGGCATCTCATCTTTCTTCGAAATTCCACCCGCTCTTTGACATTCGTCATACCTCTTCACAAGTTCACTTGTATTTTTGTACAAAGTTGGCCAATAAAACCCACAACTAAGAACTTTGGAAGCCGTCCTCGCCCCGCCATGATGGCCACCATAGGGAGAGGAATGACAAGCCTCCAAGATACTCAATTGCTCTTTCTCCGGGACACACCTTCGAATCACACCATCCGTGCAAATCTTGAATAAGTACGGCTCATCCCAATAGAAATCCAAACTATCTCGTTTGAGCTTTTTCCTTTGGTTAGAAGAGAGCTCACACGAGATTATACCAGTTACAAGGAAATAAGCAACGTCCGCAAACCATGGCATACCATTCACCGACACCGAAAGGAGTTGTTCGTCGGGAAATGAATCATTGATCTCTAGGTCATCACGAGGCCTCCCCTCCTCCTCCAAGCGGGACAAGTGGTCCGCCACTTGGTTTTCACTACCCTTCCGGTCCACAATCTCCAAATCAAACTCTTGAAGTAACAAGACCAATCACATCAATCTAGCTTTGGAATCCTTCTTCGTCATCAAGTACCGGAGTGCGGCATGATCGGTATGGACTATGACCTTGGCACCCATAAGATACGGCCGAAATTTCTCCATTACGAACACAATGGCCAAAAGTTCTTTCTCGATCACCGTGTATTTCACTTGAGCATCATTCATTGTCTTGCTCGTATAGTACACCGGATGAAACATTTTGTTCACTCTTTGACCCAAAACCCCCCCAACCGCAACATCGCTCACATCACACATGAGCTCAAAGGGCAAGCTCCAATTAGGTGCGGTGATGATATGAGTTGTGGTCAACTTGTGCTTGAGAAGTTCAAAGGCTTGCATACATCTCTCATCGAACACAAACTTTGCATCCTTTTCCAATAGCTTGCATAAGGGATTCACTACCTTCGAAAAGTCTTTAATAAATCTCTGGTAGAACCCCGCATGCCCAAGAAACTTCTAACTCCCTTGACAGAGGTAGGGGGAGGGAGCCTTGAAATCACATCAATTTTTGCTTTGTCTACCTCAATACCATGCTTTGAAATTTTATTCCCAAGAACTATGCCCTCTTCTACCATAAAGTGGCATTTCTCCCAATTAAGAACAAAATTGGTTTCTTCACAATGGGCTAAAACTCTATCAAGATTTTTCAAACACTCATTAAATGAATCACCCACAACACTAAAGTCGTCCATGAACACCTCCAAAATATCTTCCACCATATCGGTGAAAATGGCCATCATACATTGCTGAAATGTAGCCGCTATATTACACAACCCAAAAAGCATCCGAGAAAAGGTAAAGGTGCCATATGGACAAGTGAATGTGGTCTTCTCCTGATCTTCTGGAGCAATTAAGATTTGGTTGTACCCAGAATACCCATCCAAGAAATAGTATAAGGCACACCCAGCAAGTCGGTCTAACATCTGATTAATAAAAGGCAATAGAAAGTGATCCTTGCGGGTCACTTTATTCAACTTACGGTAGTCCATGCATACCCTCCGACCGGTGATAGTTCTGGTAGGAATCAACTCATTTTGTGAATTTGCAACCACGGTCATGCCACCCTTCTTCGGTATACATTGCACCAGCGAAGTCCAAGAGCTATCAGAGATAGGGTATACAACCCCGACATCCAATGACTTGATCACCTCCTTTTTCATAACTTCTTGCATTGCCATGTTCAACCTTCTTTGATGTTCCAAGGAGGTCTTTGCGTCATCTTCCAGAATAATCTTATGCATACAGAATGTGGGGCTTATTCACCGAATATCATCTAAAGTCCATCCAATTGCCTTTTTCTGCTTTTGAAGCACCGCCAATGTGGCATCAACCTGCATGTTAGTAAGACAAGAGGAAAGAATAACTAGCAAAGTAGAACTAGGGCCTAAGAACTCATACCTGAGGTGTGGAGGCAACGATTTCAACACCGGAGGCTCCTCAATTGAAGGTTTTCTTGGTGGAGTCTTCCTATTCTCAAGGTCCAAAGATAGTTTTTTAGGATCATAAGAGTAAGAGCCCATCCCATGTAAAGCATTCACACACTCCACTCGGCCCTCATCATCATTGACATCAAGATTCAACAATACGACTTCCAGAGGGTCCTCCATATTGATCATTGCACTGGTGTCATCAACTATCACTACCGTGACAAGGTCAACAAAAGAGCACACCTCGGAACTGTTGGGCTGCTTTATTGACTTGCACACATGAAAGACCACTTTTTCATCACCCACCCAGAAGGTGAATTCCCTTGCTTCTACATCAACTAAGGTTTTCCCAGTAGCAAGGAAAGGTCTCCCCAATATGATTGGAACTTCATAATCCACCTCACAATCCAAGATCACAAAATCAGTTGGCAAGATAAATTTGTCCACCCAGACAAGCACATCATCAATAATACCCAATGGTTTCTTCATCGTTCTATCCGCCATTTGCAATCTCATGGAAGTCGGCCTCGGTTGCTCAATTTTCAAAGTCTTGAAAACTGAGTAGGGCATCAAGTTGAAACTTTCCCCCAAATCACATAGAGCCTTAGCAAAGTCCGCACTCCCAATGGTGCAAGGAATGGTGAAAACACCGGGATCTTCAAGCTTCGGGGCCATTGAATGCACTATTGCACTAACTTGGTGGGTCATCTTTATAGTTTCACAATCCATGGATCATTTCTTTGTCACCAAGTCCTTCATGAATTTAGCATAGCTCGGCATTTGTTCAAGAGCCTCCACCAAAGGCACATTAATGGATAAGCTTTTCATCACATCAATGAACTTTTTAAACTGATTCTCATTTTTCTGCTTCGCAAGCTTTTGAGGATAAGGTGGAGGTGGCCTTGGCAAAGGAGCCTTGGCTTTAGGCACAACCGGCTATGGAATATCTATTACGTGTTCCCTAGACGAGTTCACGTCATTTTGAGTTTCCACCTCGGCATCTTGAATACCAATCCTCACTTATATAGACCCCCTCCTCAAGAGTTCCGTGTAAAAAGGCATTACAAACCTCCAGTTGCTTAAGAGCCCAATTATATGTGCAAGCGAGATAATTTATAATACGAATAATAGTAGGTTTGACAACGAGACGTGAAGGTATCATAAAAGTAAATACCTGCCTGCTGATGGAAGCCTTTCTCCATAAAGTATGCCATTGGAGGGGTCCTTCCCTGCAATGTATGTAGGAGGGTCAGCTTCTACTTACTTACTTCTAGAAGCGAAGGTTGGCAAGGAAGACCCATTCAGTATACCAATGTCAGCGAATCAGATTCTTCAAAAGAAGAGTCGCATTCTCATCAATCACATTTTCAACCACCAAAGGAACTTCATCTTCTTGCAACTTAATTTCATCACTCAAAATATGCTTTTGTTTGGAGGCATTCACATCACCGCCTCATCCACTCCTTGTAGTTACCGCCATGAAATGATTGTTCCCACCCTTCGGGTTTACTACTGTATCACTTGGTAGAGCCCCCTTAGGGTGAGTATTCAAGGACTGTGAGATTTGGACTAACTGAACCTCCAAATTCCTAATTGAGGTATTGTGGGAAAACAACTGAGCATCAGAATCTGCATTCTTCTTCATCATCTGTTCGAACATCATTTCAATTCTCCCCATATCAGAATTAGAAGAACTAGGACCTTGGTATGGAAATGGGGGCGGATTGTTCGGTTGTTGGTACATTAGGGCCTTTGAAAGCCTTGCCCCCGGTTTCCTTGATTTCCATTATTCCACCCACCTTGATTGTTGTTACCACCCCACTTGTTGTTGTTCCCATTCCAATTACCATGATTGTTCTAATTATTGTTCTGATTGCCCCAGTTGGAGTTTTGGTTGTTGTTCCCCCAATTACCATTGTCTTATTATTTTTGATTGCCCCTGTAAGCACGTGATTTTTAACCCTCCCCGAGAATTTTCACATTTTTAGCGTGAATATGTGAAATTGGGTCTAGTATAGCTATTTTAACTATTTTACCTTATTTTGTTGCAAAAAAGAAAAAATCACAAAATATATATATAAATTTTAGTTTATGTATTTCTCATAAACTTGAAAAATACAAAAATTGTACTTTATTTTGGTACTTTATATAAATTCAAAAATTACAAAAAAATATAATTCTATTAATGTTTTGTAGTCGTTTTAATTTTGGAAAAATACAAAAAATATTACTTTTTATTTTTGTCTTTATTAAAAACGAAAATTACAAAAAATAGTTTTATTAATATTCTATAATCATTTTAACTTTGAAAAATACAAAAAATATTACTTCATATTTTATCTTAATATTTAAGAAAAACGAAAATTACAAAAAAAATAGTTTCATTAATATTTTGTAGCTATTTTAAATCTTTAAAAAATATTTTAAAAATATATAGTTTTGTTGAATACTAGTCTTATTTTTGGTAGTTATTTTTGCTTACATAGGACTAGTTAAGCAACGTGTTCCTATTTCTCGGGTCCGGGCAAAAGAATAATATTCGGGTTTAAACTACCCGGTTTTAGGCCTAATTTTCGGACCTAGCCCATAATAAACAGTGTCCAGGACACATGGGGAACCCCACCACGCGTGGGGGACATATGCCTTGAACCCCACCACGCGTGGGCTCATTTTTCATGGCAAACCATGCCAAATACACGGACTACACATTTGACAAGGGGAGGGATTTTGAGGATTTTTAAAAAAAAAAAAAAAAAAAAAAAAAGAAAACAACGTACTGTTTATCTTCTTCTTCTTAAGAAGAAGAAGCAGAAGAAAACGGGGGAGAGAAAAAACAAAAAAAAACGAAACCTAGAGAGAACGAGGCAAAAAAAACCTCCATTCCCGGACGTCCCCTCCAACGCCAAAACCCCAGCTTCCCTCGTCCAAACAACCCCCTCCATCGTCCAAACACCACCAAAAACACTCCGTCGTCAACCTCCGACCAACCAGCCCGCCACCATTAACGACCCCTACTGTCAAACCCAATTCCTCCATAACCACCACCAAACAGATCCCAAACCATCGACAACCTCCCAGCTGCCCAAACGACCACTGTTCCTCCGTCTTCTTCAAAACACCCGTCCAAAAACCCTACTGCGTCGCAACTGAACCGGTCACACCCCCACGTCCATTGCTATCACGCAGCAGCTGTTGTTTCCTCGCCGGAACAGCTGCAGCACCAACAGCTCCCCCTCATCGTCCAAACATCACCACCCCATTTGTCAAAACCACCATGGACGACCGCTAAAACTCCCTCCCTCGCTGCACCCCGACGACCTCAGCTTCACGCGATAGTGTTGCGCCGAAAAATAGCAGCTGTTGCTGCGTCGCTGCGTTGCTGAGTAGCTCAGTCGTTGCTTCAGTCCGGTGAGGTGGTTTTGCTCGTCGAGGTCCGGAACGTCGAGGTCGTTCCGAGTTTTCGTTGTGGTTCCTTGTTCGGTGAAGTCCGGTTCAAGTTCCGTAGGAGGCACTGTTTGTCGTGCTAGGATTGTCGAGGTTCGAAGGTTGGTGTTCTTCGTCCCTTGTTTCATTTTGTTCGTTTCGCATGTTATGATTCAAGGCAATAAATGAAAATATTCTATATTTATGAATGTCAACGATGCAATTTTTGTTGTTGTGTTAAAAATGGTATTTTTATGTTTGGTTACTGCATGCTTAAAGTAAATATGAGCATATGAACGAGGTTATTCTATTTTTCATTTTTACCATGGATATTATTACCTGTTAGAATCGCTTTTTTGTTTAATCTCGGATGGCTTCACTAGTAGGAAATCGTAGTTGTTTTAAGTTTGCCCTTAAATAGTAAAAATGAGACGAGCCTCGCAAAAAAAAAAAAAAAAAAAAAAAAAAAAAAAAAAAAAAAAAAAAAAAAGAAAAAAAAAAGAAGAAGAAAAGAAAAATGCACAAGCCGCGGGGCCCTCTAAATGTATGTATTAAACATTTAGATTCCGGGACGGGCCGTTTAGAAAATTTCACGGCCCCACCTAAAATAATAATGCGCTAGTTGCTTTAGGCGCGCCTTTAATAATGTTATCTCCCTAAACTCGGGTGCACATTTATGTGACCCAAATCCAAATCTCAACGGAGTCGAAATATGTCTCTAGTCACGGGCGCATTGATTGTGGCGTGGCCCGAGATGCATTTCCATGACGTTGCAAATTCTTTAAAAAATAAGAATGAGATGAGCCTCGCCGAATAAAAATACAAATTGCGGGGCCCTCAGTAAATACTTGTTTAAAATTACTTAGAATTCAGGAGGGTCGTTTAGCGAATTTCGCGGCCTCCGCAAAATAATAACGCGATAGTCTCTTTAGGCGCGTGTTTAATAATTTACTTTCTTAAGCTCGGGTGTGCATTTCATGCGACCCAAATCCAAATCCTAAAATATCAAATAAAATATGTTTCGGATTGTGGGTGCATTTCATGTGACACAGTCCAAAGATATATTTTAAGCGATGTTCACATTCCTAAAAATAATAGTAAAGCGGTAAAAAGATAAATTTGCACATAAGTTCATATTGTATTAAAAATCAGATAAATAAGCCAAATATAACAGTTGAGCGACCGTGCTAGAACCACGGAACTCGGGAATGCCTAACACCTTCTCCCGGGTTAACAGAATTCCTTATCTAGATTTCTGGTACGCAGACTGTAATATAGAGTCATTCTTTCCTCGATTCGGGATTAAAATTGGTGACTTGGGACACCCTAAATCTCCCAAGTGGCGACTCTGAAATAAATAAATAAATCCCGTTTCGATTGTCCTTTAATTGGAAAAAACTCCCCCTGCGCCCCCCCGGGCGCGGAAAAAGGAGGTGCGACAGCTCTGGCGACTCCACTGGGGACTAATAACCCAGAACCACTGGTTCAGGGTTAGAAATTCGAGCTTAGATAAATTGTTATATTTGGCTTTATCTGATTTTTTACATGTTTTAAGCCTAATGTGCTAAATGTTGCTTTTACCGCTTTGATATTATGTGAACTGTATATAAATTGTGCCGAAACCCATCTTCTCTCTGAGTCTTCTAAATCATGAAGAAGGGCGTACTTCGTATGACTTCTTTTCTGTATAGTGTCAAATCCCAATTTAGAACGAGGTTCGGATAAGTTGCTAAGCCGGTGAAGCTTCTGTAT
Organism: Nicotiana sylvestris; assembly: GCF_000393655.2. Lineage (NCBI taxonomy): Eukaryota > Viridiplantae > Streptophyta > Magnoliopsida > Solanales > Solanaceae > Nicotiana > Nicotiana sylvestris. Next base: position 109,290,922 of record NC_091065.1, read on the forward strand.
TCCCGGTACGCTGCCCCCCCTCGGCTCGAGCTGTCCGCTCGGGTAAGCCAGGTCTAGAACAAACACCCAGGTTCTGAACCTAGTATAACAAAGCCACATGCCGGATCCCTAGTAGGAACGTTTATTTGCATCATGTGCATTTGACTTAGGGGACTCAACACAGGGGTTGGGTCCGTCTAGGACAAGCAACCTGAAAATAATAGACCATCTTATGGCATCCTATGTGCTACATGTTGTATTCAGTCAAGGGCGAATGGGTCATTTGGTCATTTCCAGCATGATGTTATTTTAATCAAAGCATGGGGAACATTTGCGGAATCCAAGAAGCCTTGGAATTCCCTATGTCCCCCACGCTTGCTTTTTGGGAAAACACATGGGGAACATTTGTGGAATCCAAGAAGCCTTGGAATTCCCATATGTCCCCCACGCTTCATATGTTGGGAAAAGCGCATGAGGAGCATTTGCGGAATCCAAGAAGTCTTGAAAATCGTTATGTCTCCCATGCCACATTTTTAAAAGAAATAATAAATAAAAAAAAATTTTACAAATAAAACAAAGCATGAAAATTCAAAAAGATTTTGTATGTTTTCATTATTTTCCACAGATTAAAAATAAAATCGTGAAAAAGAGGAGAAAATAACAGCATAGAAGTCCGAGTAGAGTCGAAACTCTGCCGAAATTTTAAAAAAATGAAAAAATGTCTTGTTAGTTTGTTATATTAAAAGCAAAGGAAAAATAAAAAAAAATCACCATTGTTCTGTTTGTTTTTAAAAAAATATTAAAGAAAATAGTTTGTTTTGCCATTAAATGAAAAAGAGTTTGTTTTTTTTTAAAAAAAAAATGTTTTATTTTGTTTGTCTATGAAAATGCCAGAAATAAAAATAAAAAGAGTTTTATTATTTGTTCCAAAAATAAGTATATATAATCCAAAAAAAAAAATCAAAAGAAAGTTCAAAATTCAAAAAAGATAAAATAGATAAATAAAAATCCGAAAATATTTTGATTCTTCTTTAGAAAATTCAGAAAAAAAAACATTTTAGAAGCATTTCTTTTATTAAAGGTAAAATTCCAAAAAATATTTTCTTCTTCTTCTTTAGAATAAAAAAAAAAGCAAATGAAATTCAAAAATATATCTTAGAAGTGTTTCTTTTAAAAAGAAAATCAATCAAAAATAAAAAATATACTTCCTTTTTTCTTTTAAAGTAGTTCTTTCAAATTCAAAAAAAGTTAGTTCATCTACTTATCCTTGATTGCCCGAACTACGCGGGTTTGATTCTCACCGGATGTGAGATACGTAGGCAACCCTCATCGGGTCCAACCCCCATTTTGCAAAAAAATGTCCTAAATAAATCGGGTGATGTCCAACCCCACCTTTTTCTAAAATAACAAATAATAAAAACATGTCAAAATTTTAATTTTGTCGTAAAGAAGTCAGGTGACGCTGTTTTATCAAGACATAGCCGAATGTTCCCGAAAGGGACGCCGGAAGGCTGACTTTGCATAAACAACCACCTTTGGGTCACTTTTTAAGGCTTGGTCCAGTTGACCCCCACAGCCTAAAAATCTTCGTCCCCGAGACGTCGAAAGGCCGTGTTTGCAACACAAGGGTTTTGTCGTAATTTGAAAAAAAAACAAACTAGTCAACGGTCAGGTGAATACCGTTCAAATTTTGTCATAATAAGCCGAGCCAGCTTCGGCCGCATCTTAAACCGTTCTTGCCGAAATAGCCTTAGAGTATCTTTCAGTTGTCGAAAGGTTATTTTCGTAAAAGAATGGACAAGTTTGTTAAAAGTGTCATAAAATAATCCTCCCCGGCCTCAAAATTCATGTGAAATTTGGAAGTGGCCACATTGGCAAAAATAACCATTTGGTTGCATTTGTCGAACAGAGAAAGGGAGTTAGCCTTTTGTTTTGAGTTTATAAATCTTTTGATTAAAATAGGCGGGTTGTTTGATTTTCAAGATTGGTAGGTCAGCTTTAAACCTTTGAAACCCAGTTTGTTTTAATATGAAAAGTGAAAAGGAAAAAATGTTCATTATTGTTTATCTTTTATTGAGTCTGAACTACGCAAGGTCTGATTCATGCGGGGTCATGATACGTAGGCAATCTCCATAAGATTCGACCACCACTAAAATGAAAAAGGAAAAAAAGAAAAAAAAGAAAATAAAATAAAAATATATAATAATAAATAAATAAAAGAGAGTGTGGAAGATTTTCAGGGGGCACAATTGCCTAACTGCTTGGGTACATTTTTGATATATGATTGTCTGTCCAATGCCCTAATACTAACGTGATGGCTTCCCTTTGATGTGTCCATATATAGAAAGTGGTTGGTTGTGGTAACTCCTCCCTGCAAAGCAAAATCAAAGGACAATGGCTCAGAACCGCAGAACCGAGTGGATCGGTACTGATGACCGACAACAATTGGTCGAACAGAACAACAGGTTGGTAGAAGAAGTGAAAATGCTGAGACAGCATGTGGCAGACATGTATCAGGCATGGATAACGGGAAAAGCACCACCCCCTCCACCGCCAAGCCTCTTGAACTCGGTCATTTCCCAAGCACCCAACACCATAATGGAAGATTCTCCATACTCTCCATCCCAACCCATTTATGGCAGCTTTCCCAGCTATCCGAGTAGCTCCATCACTCTTCAATGTTTCTCCGCTCCCCAACACCACTTCTTTCCCCGTGACCTCAAAAGCCATACCTCACTTCCCAGGTACCCGACTCCACGAAATGCTTACCCACCCATACAAGCCTACCAAAAGCCATCTGGATCAGGTTTCCGGCCCTGTCAACATGCAAGAATGAAGAGGTTGCTGAAACGAGAAAAGGCTCTCACCCCTATCGGGGTATCTTATGCCAGTCTGTTTGAAAGGCTAAGGCATGCTGGCTCGATTGAACCACTCCCCGCATGTACTCCAAATCCACTTGCAAGGAGCTTTGATCCGGCAGCGCGATGCGCCTACCACTCCAATGTCATAGGGCACAACATTGAGAGCTGTCATAGTTGGAGAAGGGAAGTAGAGAAAATGATCCGAGAAGGGCGGGTTGTGATTAATAACAGTGACATGGAGCACTCGAACCCCCTCGAGAACTTGCCGACGGAGGTTGATGAGATTGAAGCTGGTAATGGTCTCGGCAGTATTGATGCAAAGCTCAGTGGCTAAAATGCCAATTTTGATAAAGTGGGAGGACGTTTTGTTCCTTGGTCAGCAAGAGAGAAGCTTGTGGTGGCTCATTTTGTTGTCATTTCTGTTGTTCGGATTATTAGGGTTATGAGTCGGATGTTGTCTTATCCAGTTTGTTTTTAGGATTTTGTTCTGGATTGTTTTGTTTGTTTTGTTATTTAAACCATTTCACCGGTAGTCTAATACAAAGTCCGGTCTTTTATTATTTCCAGTCATCTTTTGTTTAGTCCTTTTTACCATTTTGTTCAATGCCGATTGTAGGGACATGACATGCGCACCCAGTTTGGGCCTAGTCTTAAAAGTTAATCATAAAACCCTGGGAAGGCGATCAGACCATTTAAAGAAGATAAGGACGGTTTGAGATTATTCAGAGCTCGAGTCATGTGGAACTGGGGCAGGTTAAACACAAAGAAAACCGTTAAAGAAAGATTCGCCTAAATTGGCATGAGGGTCATTCATAATAATGAGAATGAGAGTGTCACCCAACGGTGCTTTAGAAGTGACAAATGAACAAACATATGTTGAATATAATTGTCAAGTCCAGCACCATCGGAAGAGACTATAAATCTATTGTTTGATTGTGTTGTTCGCACTTGGCATGTTTTGAAGACTGGAATGACGAAGGCATTTTGTTCTGCTACCCAAACACTTTATCCTTCGTTACCCCTTTTTGAGCCTTATTTATTTTCTTTCATACCCCTCGTTCGGAATCAGTAGCAACGAAGAAAAAAAAAGAGAAGGAAAGAAAACAACAAAACGAAAAGAGAAAAAAAAAAGAAAAGAAAATTGATAACAAAGAAAAAAAGAGGAAAATTAAATGAAAAAGAGGAAATGGGAACTACGTTTGACCTGATTCCTCAAAGAGGATACGTAGGCGCTTCACGGCTCGGTCATAGTTTTGAAAAATAAAAAAAAATTCAATTAAGATATCCCCAAGCAAGAAACTGGGGCAGAGGTTGCGTGCGTTGTAAATAAATCTGGTTCCGAAAGTTGTAATTAATAACCCAGAATCGATGCACTTTTGAGCTTTTATACCCTTTCTTTCTAGCCTATCCAAAACCCACATTACGGTCCAAAGAAAGACCTTCTGATCAGTCTTCAAAAGATGCCAAGTCAGACAAATGAAGAGTCTTACCGGCGAATATAACATTCTGTTCCACAGCAGAAAGGACTCTAATCTCCAACAAGAAAGGGTCATACCAGCAACACTCCAAATCCCCAGCTGGAGAGAGATATAAAACGAGAGAGTCTTATTGGTGAAAACCTTCACAGGCACCATAAGGCGATGAAAGCTGAGAGAAGAACCCAAAAATGAGAGAGACTTGATAGTGAAAACCCTTCGGGCACTACAAGTCGAATAAGATTGAGAATCAGAGGGGGAATCGCCAATTGAAGATCTTGAAAGATGATTGACGGTAAAGGATAGGCCCCATATGCGTGTCATGGCCATTAGAGTCGGTATCTGCGTTTGGTAGGTTTTTGTTTATAGTTTCTTTTTTAAAAAGAGTCATCGTTTCCTTTGTCTTTTGTTTTGTATCTTTTATCTTTCTCCTTTCATAAAAAAAAAAAAAAAAAAAAAAAAAAATTCCCCAATAGAGTCTGTCCGGTCAGAACAAGTATGAAATGATTTCAGAATATGCCATCAGCTTTCCAATATGAGATTTGACTAGTATATCCAAATGGTATAGTCAGCGAGGAGCAAGCGCGAGGCCAGTGTCACAAAGATATCCCCAGCAAAAGGGAATTGACAGAAGGATTGACAAGCGTCAAGAGGGATACCATTGCCTTAATCAAGGTTATAAACCTCAAAGACAAAGCCCGTGAACAAATCAAGGAGAGCAGTGAGCATGATTCGGCGAAATCCATACTAGACTAAAAGGTCGGGGAAATGCCAGTTTCCAAGCTATGCCACAAAAGAAGAGGGATATCCCCATCAGAAAGGGATTGTACCCAGCAAATAAAATCGTCCCCAACAAGTTGTGCAACGCAAAGCAAGGAAGGAAAAGAGGAAAAGCCATCCCGTTGGGAGTATCACAACCAACCACCATGTTTTAAACTAACAATTTTGTTTGATTTGAAACAGGTAAAGGAAATGGCATTGATGCCAGAACTGCATGCCACAAGGGATATTATCAAACTGGGGCAGAAAATTTTCCTTCCATTTAGAAAATTTTCTGGAAGTCAGGTACCCCCAGCTGATAACATTTTACCCAACAGTGTTATCCCTAGCAGGTAAGTAAATAATTCCTCAAAAGTGTTATCCCTAGCAGTTGCGAGGGGTCCAACACAAGGTTGGAAAGTCGGTATCCTCAGCGGTTCCTTTCAGGGAAAGGCAAAACGACTCTCAAGGGAGGTAGTCTTCGAAGGAAGAAGCTATGCGAAAAAAAAAAAGAAAGAATAAAATCAAAAAAGAAGAATAAAAGATAATAATGAAAAAACAAAAAAATAGAGGGGTAAAAAGTCATCCCCATCTAAATAATCCCCAACAGTTTCGAGGGAGGACAACGCAGGTAAGTAAATAATTCAAAAAAAAAGCGAAGGTTTCATTAATAGGAGACGCACTTCCTAGTTTGAAATCATTAGAGTTCTACCCATAGGAGATGCATTTCCTCCTAAGTTCGTTTTAGTTGCACCAATAGGAGATGCATTTCCTCCTAAGTTTTAGTTTTGCCCATAGGAGATGCATTTCCTCCTAGGTTTGTTTTAATTTTACCCATAGGAGATGCATTTCCTCCTAAGTTTAAGTTTCACCCATAGGAGACGCATTTCCTCCTAAGTTTATGTTTTACCCATAGGAGATGCATTTCCTCCTAAGTGGTTGTTAAAGATATTAAAAAAAAAAAAAAAAAAAAACAACAACAACAAACAATGACCTAGTCTGACGAACCTTCTCCTAGGATCAAAATCTTAGTCCGATGAATTTTTCTCCTAAGATAGAGACCTAGTCTGACGAACCTTCTCCTAGGATCAAATCTCAGTCTGATGAATCTTTCTCCTGAGATACCAAAAACAAAAAATGACCTAGTCTGACGAACCTTCTCCTAGGATCAAAATCTTAGTCCGATGAATTTTTCTCCTAAGATAGAGACCTAGTCTGACGAACCTTCTCCTAGGATCAAATCTCAGTCTGATGAATCTTTCTCCTGAGATACCAAAAACAAAAAATGACCTAGTCTGACGAACCTTCTCCTAGGATCAAAATCTTAGTCCGATGAATCTTTCTCCTGAGATACCAAAAAGAAAAAAACCTAGTCTGATGAACCTTCTCCTAGGATCAAAATCTTAGTCCGATGAATTTTTCTCCTAAGATAGAGACCTAGTCTGACGAACCTTCTCCTAGGATCAAAATCTTAGTCTGATGAATCTTTCTCCTAAGATACCAAAAATCAAAATCTCAGTCTGATGAATCTTTCTCCTGAGATACCAAAAAGAAAAAAAACCTAGTCTGATGAACCTTCTCCTAGGATCAAAATCTTAGTCCGATGAATTTTTCTCCTAAGATAGAGACCTAGTCTGACGAACCTTCTCCTAGGATCAAAATCTTAGTCTGATGAATCTTTCTCCTAAGATACCAAAAATAAAAAATCTTAGTCTGATGAATCTTTCTCCTAAGATACCAAAAAGAAAAGACCTAGTCTGATGAACCTTCTCCTAGGATCAAAATCTTAGTCCGATGAATTTTTCTCCTAAGATAGAGACCTAGTCTGACGAACCTTCTCCTAGGATCAAAATCTTAGTCCGATGAATTTTTCTCCTAAGATAGAGACCTAGTCTGACGAACCTTCTCCTAGGATCAAAATCTTAGTCTGATGAATCTTTCTCCTAAGATACCAAAAACAAAATCTCAGTCTGATGAATCTTTCTCCTGAGATACCAAAAAGAAAAAAACCTAGTCTGATGAACCTTCTCCTAGGATCAAAATCTTAGTCCGATGAATTTTTCTCCTAAGATAGAGACCTAGTCTGACGAACCTTCTCCTAGGATCAAAATCTTAGTCTGATGAATCTTTCTCCTAAGATACCAAAAATAAAAAATCTTAGTCTGATGAATCTTTCTCCTAAGATACCAAAAAGAAAAGACCTAGTCTGATGAACCTTCTCCTAGGATCAAAATCTTAGTCCGATGAATTTTTCTCCTAAGATAGAGACCTAGTCTGACGAACCTTCTCCTAGGATCAAAATCTTAGTCCGATGAATCTTTCTCCTAAGATGCTAAAAAAAAAAAAAAAAAGGAGAATACATCCTAATCTAGTGTTTAGTTCACTCTCAGCACTGCACCAGTAGTATCAGTGGGCTACGATTTTGCTAACGACTCACCAACCTTCCCAGTGCAAACTGGGTTAGGAAATTTTGTTTGTTTTGTTTGTTTTGATTGTCAGGGACCCGCCTGTAGAACGGAGGTTGTTGCGTGTCAAAGAAAAGAAGAAATCAGGCGTCCACCTGGAGAACAAGGACAAAGAAAAATAGAAGTCAGGCGTCCACCTGGAGAACAAGGACAAAAGAAAGAAGAAATCAGGCATCCACCTGGAGAACAAGGACAAAAGAAATAGAAATCAGGCACCCACCTGGAGAATAAGGGAATACAATTGAAGTATTGAAGTCAAAAGCCCGCTCATATGAGAAAGGAGCACACTCATAATCAATAAAGCAGAGGAATACAACAGGAATCCCCAGCAAGAAGCAATAAAAATCCCCAGCATTCACAAAAGGCTGGTCAGAAAAGAGAAAAACAAAAAGGGAGAAAAACACGAAAGTGGAGAGCAAATGTGGTCTGCTCAAGAACTAGCACCTACAACTAGCAAGTATCAAGGTTCAGATCCAAAGTCTGCGTGAAGCACCATTCAAGACTCAAGACCAAGCTTCAGAAGACTTAAGAGATAGGAATCCTTGTAACTAGTAGCTGATAGGCTTAGTTAGTCTTTTTTTTTTAGTTTTCATTTTTGTTGTAATGACAGGATCGCGGACCGGAACCTCGACGGAACGGCACCTCGATCGGCTCTTCACCTCGGTACACTTCACTATCTCTCTCATTTCCGAACTACACGTGGCCTGATTCCTGTATAACCAAGGATATGTAGGCAGCTCAGATACCAGGGCTCGGTCACAATCCCTCCCTTTCCTTAAGTGTAGTCCGTCCAAGCAATGGTCGGGTCAAAAACACGTCTAGTCGTTCTTTGTCGGAAAACTCTTCGTGTTTCCAGTCAAAGAGGGGCAGCTGTAAGCACGTGATTTTTAACCCTCCCCGAGAATTTTCACATTTTTAGCGTGAATATGTGAAATTGGGTCTAGTATAGCTATTTTAACTATTTTACCTTATTTTGTTGCAAAAAAGAAAAAATCACAAAATATATATATAAATTTTAGTTTATGTATTTCTCATAAACTTGAAAAATACAAAAATTGTACTTTATTTTGGTACTTTATATAAATTCAAAAATTACAAAAAAATATAATTCTATTAATGTTTTGTAGTCGTTTTAATTTTGGAAAAATACAAAAAATATTACTTTTTATTTTTGTCTTTATTAAAAACGAAAATTACAAAAAATAGTTTTATTAATATTCTATAATCATTTTAACTTTGAAAAATACAAAAAATATTACTTCATATTTTATCTTAATATTTAAGAAAAACGAAAATTACAAAAAAAATAGTTTCATTAATATTTTGTAGCTATTTTAAATCTTTAAAAAATATTTTAAAAATATATAGTTTTGTTGAATACTAGTCTTATTTTTGGTAGTTATTTTTGCTTACATAGGACTAGTTAAGCAACGTGTTCCTATTTCTCGGGTCCGGGCAAAAGAATAATATTCGGGTTTAAACTACCCGGTTTTAGGCCTAATTTTCGGACCTAGCCCATAATAAACAGTGTCCAGGACACATGGGGAACCCCACCACGCGTGGGGGACATATGCCTTGAACCCCACCACGCGTGGGCTCATTTTTCATGGCAAACCATGCCAAATACACGGACTACACATTTGACAAGGGGAGGGATTTTGAGGATTTTTTAAAAAAAAAAAAAAAAAAAAAAAAAAAGAAAACAACGTACTGTTTATCTTCTTCTTCTTAAGAAGAAGAAGCAGAAGAAAACGGGGGAGAGAAAAAACAAAAAAAAACGAAACCTAGAGAGAACGAGGCAAAAAAACCTCCATTCCCGGACGTCCCCTCCAACGCCAAAACCCCAGCTTCCCTCGTCCAAACAACCCCCTCCATCGTCCAAACACCACCAAAAACACTCCGTCGTCAACCTCCGACCAACCAGCCCGCCACCATTAACGACCCCTACTGTCAAACCCAATTCCTCCATAACCACCACCAAACAGATCCCAAACCATCGACAACCTCCCAGCTGCCCAAACGACCACTGTTCCTCCGTCTTCTTCAAAACACCCGTCCAAAAACCCTACTGCGTCGCAACTGAACCGGTCACACCCCCACGTCCATTGCTATCACGCAGCAGCTGTTGTTTCCTCGCCGGAACAGCTGCAGCACCAACAGCTCCCCCTCATCGTCCAAACATCACCACCCCATTTGTCAAAACCACCATGGACGACCGCTAAAACTCCCTCCCTCGCTGCACCCCGACGACCTCAGCTTCACGCGATAGTGTTGCGCCGAAAAATAGCAGCTGTTGCTGCGTCGCTGCGTTGCTGAGTAGCTCAGTCGTTGCTTCAGTCCGGTGAGGTGGTTTTGCTCGTCGAGGTCCGGAACGTCGAGGTCGTTCCGAGTTTTCGTTGTGGTTCCTTGTTCGGTGAAGTCCGGTTCAAGTTCCGTAGGAGGCACTGTTTGTCGTGCTAGGATTGTCGAGGTTCGAAGGTTGGTGTTCTTCGTCCCTTGTTTCATTTTGTTCGTTTCGCATGTTATGATTCAAGGCAATAAATGAAAATATTCTATATTTATGAATGTCAACGATGCAATTTTTGTTGTTGTGTTAAAAATGGTATTTTTATGTTTGGTTACTGCATGCTTAAAGTAAATATGAGCATATGAACGAGGTTATTCTATTTTTCATTTTTACCATGGATATTATTACCTGTTAGAATCGCTTTTTTGTTTAATCTCGGATGGCTTCACTAGTAGGAAATCGTAGTTGTTTTAAGTTTGCCCTTAAATAGTAAAAATGAGACGAGCCTCGCAAAAAAAAAAAAAAAAAAAAAAAAAAAAAAAAAAAAAAAAAAAAAGAAAAAAAAAAGAAGAAGAAAAGAAAAATGCACAAGCCGCGGGGCCCTCTAAATGTATGTATTAAACATTTAGATTCCGGGACGGGCCGTTTAGAAAATTTCACGGCCCCACCTAAAATAATAATGCGCTAGTTGCTTTAGGCGCGCCTTTAATAATGTTATCTCCCTAAACTCGGGTGCACATTTATGTGACCCAAATCCAAATCTCAACGGAGTCGAAATATGTCTCTAGTCACGGGCGCATTGATTGTGGCGTGGCCCGAGATGCATTTCCATGACGTTGCAAATTCTTTAAAAAATAAGAATGAGATGAGCCTCGCCGAATAAAAATACAAATTGCGGGGCCCTCAGTAAATACTTGTTTAAAATTACTTAGAATTCAGGAGGGTCGTTTAGCGAATTTCGCGGCCTCCGCAAAATAATAACGCGATAGTCTCTTTAGGCGCGTGTTTAATAATTTACTTTCTTAAGCTCGGGTGTGCATTTCATGCGACCCAAATCCAAATCCTAAAATATCAAATAAAATATGTTTCGGATTGTGGGTGCATTTCATGTGACACAGTCCAAAGATATATTTTAAGCGATGTTCACATTCCTAAAAATAATAGTAAAGCGGTAAAAAGATAAATTTGCACATAAGTTCATATTGTATTAAAAATCAGATAAATAAGCCAAATATAACAGTTGAGCGACCGTGCTAGAACCACGGAACTCGGGAATGCCTAACACCTTCTCCCGGGTTAACAGAATTCCTTATCTAGATTTCTGGTACGCAGACTGTAATATAGAGTCATTCTTTCCTCGATTCGGGATTAAAATTGGTGACTTGGGACACCCTAAATCTCCCAAGTGGCGACTCTGAAATAAATAAATAAATCCCGTTTCGATTGTCCTTTAATTGGAAAAAACCCCCCTGCGCCCATCGGGCGCGGAAAAAGGAGGTGCGACAGCCCCAATTGCCTTGGGGTCTCCATTGTTGTTGGTTGGAATAATTGTTCCTTTGGCCTTGATAATTATTTATGTATTGCACCTCTTCATTCTGCCCATCATAACTATCATCTTGGAATCCACTACAATCATTGTCAAATTGCTCTGAATTCCCTTGGTTCTGTTGACCCCTTTGTCTTCTTTTATTGACTAGCATGTTGACACCCTCCATAGTATTCATTTGGCGAGGATTTTGAACTTGTTGTAACTGTACCTTTGCTAGTTGGTTCATTGTAGTTGTCAACTCAGTTATAGCCTGCCCATGATCATGTAACTCCTTGTGCAAATGAGTGACCGTGGGGTCACCCTGGGGCACATTGGTTCTACTCTCCCAAGCAGAAGAAGTGTCAGCCATCTCGTCAAGAATATCACAAGCCTCATCATAAGTCAACTTCATGAAGTTTCCCCCAACAAGTTAGTTCACTATGTATTGGTTTGTTGTATTAATGCCCCGGTAGAAAGTCTGTTAGATCATCGCCTCAATCATATTATTATTGGGGCATTCCTTTAACATTGTTCTATAACGCTCCCAAATCTCATGCAATGGTTTAGTGGGCTCCTACTTGAAAGCCAAGATCTCATCTCTCAATGCTGCCATATGCCCAGCTGGGAAATTTTTTGCAATGAACGTGTTCGCCAACTTATCCCAAGTAGTAATGGAGTGGTTGGGAAGTTGTTCAAGCCAATCCAATGCCTTCCCCCTCAGTGAGAATGGGAAGAGTCTCAACCGAAGTACATCCTCGGACAAATTAGTTTGCTTGCTCGCCCAACAGGTATCCACGAACCCCTTAAGATGTTTGTAAGCATTTTGATTGGTAGCGCCCGTGAAATACCCACGCTGCTCCAGCAATGTCAGCATCACATTGGTAATTTGAAAATTACCCTTCCGAATTCAGGGCGGGACAATTGCACTTGCATAGCCTTGGTTTGGAAGCACTCAAGGAGCCATTCTTGGAGGTGGCGGGGGAGGGTATGGAATATTATCATTGGCCTGACGGCCTCTCATTTGTCCTTAAGGCACAATAGGGACCTTATCATCAATATTGTCATCTACCTCCACCCCGAGGGAAGATCTCCAAGAGGTGTGTTGTTTAAGTTTGTTGTCATTTTGTACCTGAAGTTGTGACACACACAAATTAGTAACACGGAAGGAAAGAAGAACAATACACAAAACTTTTAGATAGATAGCCAAAACTGTTAGCTCCCCGGCAACGACGCCAAAAAGTGATCGAGGCCAACCCTATACTACTATGAAGTAGCAAGAGAGGTCGAAACAGCTTTTACCGAGAAGGTCGGGATCGATTTCCACAGGGAGCTAGATATTGGAGTTGAGTTTCTATCTAAATTGATGTTGCATATTTGTTCCTAATTGCACTTCTAAACATTGTTGGTTTTGATTTTACTTCTAATTTTATACTACTACAATGCTAAATTAGGCTAAGTAAAGCTAAGATTAAACTATTGAGAGTTGTTCAAATAGACAAAAGGCACTAGGGTAGTGACTTTCTCCTAGGTGGTTAATTGACAGATTCTTGAGTCTAAGACTAGATTGTCACATCTGGGGAGTATGATATAACCATTGCATGATTCTACTCACTCTATATCTCTCAGTAGTTCGAGTGATTTTGCCCAAATTGACTTTCTCAAGACCATGCAAATTTGTGCAAGTAATTGATATTCAAGTCGGGTATTACTATCTCTAGGTTTAACTCTTTAATTGGGGCTATCAATCTCTTGAATACGCCCCAATTCCTTGTTGGACCAATTTCATGGACTTAGGCTCTCTTTCTCAAAGAAGAGCCAAAGTCTACTAGGCATGAACTAGTGTTTGCAACCACTAATTCAACATTAAAATCCTAAATTAGTCCAAATATCAAACACCCACAGACAATCAAGCATCAAAACACATGACCCATCAATTACCCACACTAGGGTTGAGCCACAACCCTAACTAATGGGTCTAGCTACTCATAATTATAGAAGAAAACAAATAAATAGATGAAGAAAAGCCCATAATAATTAATTACTAGATAAAACTTGAAGATTCAATGTTGAAAGTAAGCTAAAATTACTCAAAACGGTAAAAGAGAGGAGTTCACGAGCGCAGCTCTGTCCCCAAAATCTATCTGATGACCTAAAAATGGGAAAATAAACTATTTATACTAGGATGAAAATTCTGGACAAAAATACCCCGCGGGTCTAGTGCGGACCGCACAAAATCGAGTGTGGCCGCACTAAGGCTCTTGGCTTGACTATTCTGCTCTTTGAAGTTGGCCACCGTAGACCGCATAAAATGCACCGCGGCCATGATGGCTCCTATTGCAGTCCGCATAAAATGGATCGCGGACTGCATTGGCCAGGTTCCTCCTAAATGTCACCTCTCTAAACTTGAGCTATGCGGACCGCATGAAATCGAGTGCGACCGCAATGACATCAATGCGGTCTGCACAAAATCCTTTGTGGCCGCATTGCCTGGCTGACTGAGAAGCATACTCTCTGATCTTCATCTTTGCAGACCGCACAAAATGGTGTGTGGCCGCATTGGCCCTGTTTGACTGAGCTTGGTCTTGGTCTTGATACTTGTGCAAGTTTCACTCCTTTTTCAAATGATTTTTGACACCTTGTCACCTTGTTGATCAAACCTGTAATCAAGTACAACTAGTGAGCCTTTGAGACTATTTTGTACACATTTCTAATCATAACTTAAGCAACAAGGAGGGTAAAATGCAACATAATCCCTAGTTATCAACTACCTGTATGAACAATCTAGGCCACCTATACTACTACCTTAATCCTCGACCTCCACACCTTTCTATCAAGGGTCATGTCCTCGGTCAGCTGAAGTTGCGTCATGTCTTACCTAATCACCTTTACCCACTTCTTTTTCTGCATAACTCTACCTCTTCATAGGTCCTCCAATATCAACCTCTCACACCTCCTTAACAGGACATCTGTGCTCCTCCTCCTCACATGTCCAAACCACCTAAGCCTCGTTTCCCGCATCTTGTCCTCAATAAGGGCCACACCCACCTTGTCGCGAATAACCTCATTCTTAATCCTATCTAACTTGGTGTGCTCACAAATCTGTCTCAACTTCCTCATCTCTGCTACCTTCATTTTCTAGACATAGGTGATTTTGACTGGCCAACACTCAGCCCCACAACATAGTCGGTCTGACCACCACTCTGTAGAACTTACCTTTAAGTTTTGGTGGCATCTTCTTATCACACAAAATACCGGAGGCGAGTCTCCATTTTATCCATTATTCCCTAATACGATGTGACATCTTCATCAATCTCCCCATCCCCCTATATAATAGAACCAATGTACTTAAAACTTCCTCTCCTAGATGACTTGCGAGTCCAGCCTCACCTACCCTTCCCCTCCCTAATTCTCACCACTTAACTTATATTCTAAGTATTATGTCTTGGTCCTGCTCAACTTGAATCCTTTAGACTTCAAGGTCTGCTTGCACACCTCTAGCTTTGTGTTCACGCCGCATTGCATCTCGTTAATCAATATAATATCATCTTCAAGTAACATGCACCACGACACTCCCCTCAGATGTGGCGCATCAGTACTTTCATCGCCAGAGAAAACAAAAAAGGGCTTAGTGCCCACCCCCGGTGCAACCCCATCATGACAAAAAAATGGTCTGAGTCCCCCCCCACCGTCCTCACTCGGTTCTTTGATCCATCATACATGTTCTTAATCAACCTTATGTAGGAAACAGATATACCTCTAGTCTCAAAAGATCTCCACAAAACCTTCATCGGGGCTTTATTGTACATCTTTTCTAAGTCGTTGAACACTATATGCAAGTCTATCTTCCTCCCCCTATACTCATACACCAATCTCCTAAAAAGGTGAATAACCTTTATAGTCGAGTGCCCCGACATAAACCCAAATTGGTTCTCGGAAATAGACATATTCCTCATTACCCTTGGCTCTACCACCCTTTCCCAAACTTTCATAGTATGGCTAAGCAGCTTGATACCCCCGATATTTATTGCAATTTTTGATATCATCCTTGTTCTTGTATAAAGAAACCATCGTGCTCCACCTCCACTCCTCGGGCATCTTCTTCATTCTAAAAATGATATTATATATTCTAGTGAACCACTCCAAGCCCTCCATACCCGCACTCTTCCAAAACTCCACCGAGATTTCATTCTACCCGGTTGCTTAGCCCCTGCTCATCTTACGCATAACCCCCTCAACCTCCTCAACTCTAATCTGCCTATAATACCCAAATTCAAAATGACTCGCGGAGAGTTCTAAATCGCCCAGTACAATATTCTTGTCCCCATCCTTGTTTAAGAGACTATGGAAGTAGGCCTGCCATCTCCGACGGATAAGCCCCTCATCCAATAAAACTCTATCTTCTTCGTCCTTGATGCACTTCACTTGGTCCAAGTCATGAGCTTTCTTTTCTATTACCTTGGCTAACCTAAACAACCTCTTATCCCCATCTCGACCCTCGAGTTTTTCATACAAATGACCAAAAACTGCAATATTGGCTGTTGTGACTGCTAAATTCGCCTCCTTCTTAGCTAACTTATACTGCTCCCTATTCTCCCTCCTCTCCTCCTCGTCTATACTTTCCACCAGCTTTAGATACGCCACTTTCTTGGTCTCTACTTTTTCTTGCACCTTTCCATTCCCCCACTAGTCTCCTTTGTGACCATCAGAGTACTATTCAAGATCCATACTACCTTTCTAGCGGCTTCATTTTTTCGAAAATCTTCATTAACTCTATAGACTTTTCGGTCAAAGTTTCTATGTTTCAAGACCCCACTCTCAGCCTAGTGGCTCCCTTGGCCCTCTTACCTCATGCACCCCCTCCCCCGCGACGACACCCCGAGGACAAGATCTTACCTTACCATCTTTCACCAGAGCCACTATAATCTAGGAGATAGTACGCAAGCACTACCCCGAAAACAAGCGACAAAAAATAAAATGAATAACCGAAATATAATCTACGACTAATATTCAAAAAAACAAGTGAAGAAATAAAATAAATGGAAAAGAGACATTTATATCCCCCCTACTTTCAAATATTGTATAAAAAATCTTCTATTTCACAATCTGGCCTCTAGAGTCCCAACCGACATAGTTCCAGTCACAAATATCCCTACTTTAAACGGCGAGCCACGTATCGCCTCCTGAACGAATAACCCCACCCCAAACAAAATAAACCCATATAGTCCATGAACCGCCCCGTTACCCAACCCAATAGCCTTCAATTAATTAGACCCACACACAAATCATATTCTATTTCCACCTAAAATCCCGTCGGGTAGCTTTTCTCTCTAGGGTTCCTTCAAAAATCAAACTTTTAAATTCTTCCACCTCGATTAATTGAATCTTAGGGTTATTCTCACCTTATTTCTTCTAAGTTTCATATTTATCTAACCATTAGAAATTGTATAGTGTCGAAAAAAAGTTGTGCATCGAAGAGGACATGTTATTGCGGTGAAATTGCCAACTTCTTCACCTCTAAAAAATTGATAATTCTGGAAGAAGATTTTACAAGTGTCCGAAACCTAAAGTAAGTTATATTGTTTTATATTTTGTTATTTTCAGCTTTTATTCTTTATATAATGGTTGGTAATGAGATGTTTGTTGGTTTTGGTTGGACAACAAGATTCTTGTGGTTACTGGGAGTGGCACGATGATGTGCTACTGGATAGAACATTGGTCGTAATTAGTAATTTAAAGGCTAAATTGGAGGCAACAATATTTCAAACTCATACTTTGGCTACTTCATTGGATGCAGTTAAGATAGAAAGAGATAATTAGAAGCAAAAAATTGATGCTTTTGAAGGTATGAATAACTATCAAGTCAACAAACCAAGGGAATTAGAAGAGAAAGTGGTGAGATGAAGATGTTGATTATGATTTCATGTGCTCTGTTAGTTGGATTTGTTGTATCACAATTGATGAAGTGATGTATTATGTTAGTTTTGTAGTATATTTTTTATGTTTTGTTTTGTTTTGACCGGATAAAACTGATGTTGCGGTCAATTTTTCCGCCAATATGATGTGTTTTGTTGTTCATTCTAAACCCTCTTTTCATCATTGGTTAAGTTTGCTCATATTTTTTAGTTTCCTTTGGAAACACTTTACATCACAATTTCAACATCAAATGACAAATTATTGTCTTCCCTAATAGCGATAAAAATACAGAGTTATCCCTACAATTGGTCCCTATTGAATTGGTCATTTTAGCACTAAAATGAGTCAAAAACCAATACAAAATAGCTGGAGATTAATGTTTGTGATCGCAGCTATTGAATCAGCACATACAAACACAGAAGATACACAAAGTAGCTATTGAATCATCATATACAAACACAAAAGATACACAAAGTAACTGGAGATTCATGCAACTTCAATCTGAGTAGCAATTACAGTTAAAATAGATATTTGGATGCCATGCTATAACATCACCAACAACTTACACAACTTGATAATGTGGCATCCAAATCTTTAAGTGTATTGTCACTAAGCAGTAATTACATCTGTATATTACCAAATCACCAAAATATAAGTACTGTCATAAGCAGTAATTACATCATCAAAATACTAGTGATACTTTTCAGAAACACTACTGATATTGTCTCTTCCTTTGCTTCAACTTGCTTCCATTTTTTGACATCCTACTTCCAACTGATTTATAGTCATAGCAGCTTTCCCTTCCAAGTTAAGTTGTTTGGTGAGTAAGGAAGTTCTGTTGGTTCACAAACACATGCATTATTTCCTCTGAAGCCGATTTTCCTTGTAGCAATTGGTATTGTTTGTTGCTGCCTCTTTTGAAGTCTAATGAGGGTTTATGGGACAACCTTAGGTCTTAGAATATGGTCTTTTTCCTCCTCAAAGTATGAATTGGTGTAGACATAAATATACTATTGTTGGTTTGACTGTTTTGTATCTCTTGGGGGCCGACAAATAAATATCTTCTTCAGTTGGATTCCCTACTTCTTCATCAATTGAACCCCTGCTAGCATGCTTCTCCTTTATCTTGGGAACCACTTTTTCTTGTCTTGGCTGCCACATAAAAAAATTAGCTAGATGAAGAAATGGTAAAATAGAACTAACAAAATTTAGTATAAGAAGTAATTACTTTGTCACAACTCTTAATGTTATGATTTGACTGTCCACAATTGCCACATGCCATTACTCTACCTTTCCTTCCAAAAGACCATTCCTCGTGCCTTTTAATAGCGTAATTTTTTTGTCTACTTCTCTTCACCTTAGGCCTTCCAGCAAGTTTGACCATTTCTGGTGGTGTCATTGCTTGAGAAACGTCTATTTTTTTGAATTTTCTCCCTTTACAAGTTGCAACTTATGCTTGTATGTTAGTAGAAATGCCTCCTTGCTATGGTACCAATGCATTTTAGTCAAGGGATCAATCTTCTTGTATTGCATGTGTGCATGGGATCCTAGTAAGGTCCCTTGACCTATAAGTGCACCTCTTCATCACTAGATTGACAATGTGTTTGTCAAATCCTTTTGATACCTCATATCTATGGTCTCCATTGCTCTGAACCTTACAACTGATATATGATATCTTCAAGTACTCATTATACAACTTCATCGATTAAGGACTGAATTCACCAGTCCATTTCACAAATGACTCTTCATGTTCTCTCAACAAATTCATTATTTTGACCCTAATAGTCTCCAACATCCTAATGATGGACTTGTACCTTGCTTCTAGTATCCAAGAATTGAAAAATTTAGTTATATTGTTGTCAACTATCTGATTCTTGCATACTATGTCAAGGTAGGCTCTGCACCATATCTGGGGAGAATAATTCAACAGATCCTTGGCAGCAACTGCATCTAAATCATCTAACTCTTTCAGTTGGTCTCTGAACTCTTATTCATAAGTTGAGCATGCGCACCACCATAACAACTTCTTCAGTTCACCTTTACTCCATCTTCTGCACCAATTTGACTCAATATGTCTTACACAAAATCTATTATATGCTCCAAGAAGGACAATCTTCATAGCTTTATCAATCAGTCCTTACATATAACAAACAAACAACTACAAAATTAAAGAATTCAATGATAAAATCAGCAAAGACAAAAAGCAAAGACACAACTGAAATCTCATACCTTTTGCATGTCTGAGATGGAGGTTATTCGTTCCCCACTTTGGAGTTCCAATGAATGCTTAAAAAGTTCCAAAAACCAGTTCCAAGTCATCTTAGTTTCCTTATCCATAATTGCCCAAGCTAAAAGGGTAGAAGTGGTTCATATTGTCATGACCAACTGTAACTAACAACTGTTTCTTAGTTTTTCCTTTGAGAAAAGTACCATCTAACTCAATAAAGGGTCTTAAACCTTACTTAAAACCCAACCTCAGTGCATTGAAGCAGATGTACATCCTACGAAATTTTATTCTACCCTGTAAAAGTGCCTCTTGAGACAGATTAATCACAACATCAGAGCCTGGATTGGATTCCTTCAATTCATTGGCATAAGCTTCCAGTTTGTTGTAACCATCATTAAAGCCCCGTTCTAATATTACAAGGACCATCCTTTTAGCCCTATTGCACTTTATTTCACTAGCATTTAAGTCAAAACCCCTTTTCAAATTAGCTCTCATTTCCTTAACCTTCATTTTTGGATTATCTTGTAACTCTCTCTTGAAATAGTGAGCTATGGTGGTGTAGTCTACCATACTATTATCAAATGTTGGCCCACAGTCTTCATGAGGCCTTGAGGTTTTAATTCTAACCCCAGGACTTCCCATCCGCAAATATATGACATACAAATAGGCACCTTTCATCAGCGCATTCATACCTTAACCTTTTTTTTATCACTTTTATATACTCTTAACTCCTTCTTGGTAGCCAGTGAATAAAGTTTAATTTATTTTCTTGCTTCTGGTATGTCTTTGAAAATAATTCCTTTAACTAAATCTTTGAAGTCATTCATAGCTTTGGACAATTCTTTTTTCTTTTGTGTAGCAAACTCTAGTTCTTCAGAGTCATACTCTTAAGAATCATACACATGTTTAGACCCACTCTCACCCTCACTACAATATGTTCCAACTTTATTAATTCTAGATAAAAAATATTAAACATTTTGGAATATATTTGGAACATCTACAATTACCTCACATTTATCCACACCAAATATATCAATTGTACAGTATTCATCAGATACAAGAGACATTAACTTCCTAATACCATCATCCCTTACTATTTCATAATAAGTTCTAGAATGAGCAGTTACTATCAAGTGTTGAACATCTATAAAATCTAACTCAGAATAAACTCATTAACTATATCTTTAAAGGACAGGAAATCAGGATCATACCCTTCTAAAAATGAACTAGTTTTTTGTTGTATAGGAGGTGTGGTTCCTTGGTCCACTCATCGTCATAATTGAACCTCAAATCAACATTAACTATTTTAATAACCTAAAAAATAATTAAGTAAACAATATTAATAATCTGGATAATATTAAAAAGAAGAAAGCAGATTAAGAAAAAAATAACTAAAAATAAGGGACCACAAGAATAAACAAAACCAACAAGGGACCCCCACAATATAGATACATAGCAGTTAAGAATAAATAAACCAACAAGGGACCCCCTCCATAAAGATACATACAACTGCTTCAGAACCAATAGACCAACAAGGGACCACATTATTGAACTGTGCAGATTAAAAATCTGAAAAGGAACCATATTTTCACGCACACCCGACATACAACATGCACAAGGGAACAAAGAACCCATCTTCCTACTTATGAAATAATTGTTTAATATAAAGGTGCCCAAAATAATAAACAAAACCGAAATGCATTAAACCCTAACTACCATTTTGGAACCACGTGGTAAAAGTACATGCATATAAAATAAACACCAAAGTGATACAATAAACAACAAAGTATATCAAAGAATAGACACATCCAGATACAGAAATTCACATCTGTAAGAATATCCAAAAATCCTAGAGTCAATTGAGAGTGGTTTTAAAAAGGATACCATTAACCCAAAAATATTAAAATAACGACAAATGTAAGAGAAAACGACATAACTAGCCGAAGATTTTACCTGAAAAGGCTCGTGCATTACTAACATGCTGACATTATAGTGAGAGAGAAGATGGATTTGTTTTGGTTCATACGGGATGATAGATGAAAATGAGATATGATTGTGTGTGGGTCTAATTAATTATAAAGGTATTGGATCAGGTAATGGGGCGGTTCATGAAATATATGGGTTTATTTTGTTTGGAGTGGGGTTATTCGTTAAGGAGGTGACACGTGGCTCGCCGTTTAAAGTAGGGATATTTGTGACTGGAACTATAACGGCAGAGACTCTAGAGGCCAGATGGTGAAATAGATGTTTTTTATACAATATTTGAAAGTAGATGTCACAAAGACAATGGACAAAACTACTATGAGATATACTAAATAAAGATTCAAAATAAAACTATAAACAACTAGATAACAATATAAAACAGGTGGGTATGCAACTAATTCGACAATGCAAGGGCAAACACTAAATAAAGATTCAAGAACAAAAATAGGCAGGCAAGAAGATACAATTAAGCTAAAATATCAAAATAACAAGACAAGAGAGAAACGATAAAACTTGGATCGCAGCCCTTGAAGTTAACGAAAATCTGACCAGCGGGATGGATCGCGATGAGCTGGCTGGAAGGGGCAGTCCAAGACATATGGGCCGATCGTTCTCAAGCCTCGATCACAAAGAGGAGACGCACGCGCCGACGCGTGACGGGACACGTCGGAAAATTGACTGATCTTGACGGACTTAGCCATTGTTATATCTCATCACTAACATAAATATTAGTGACATTGACTACACTTTTAACTCTGAAACAATCACTAACTTAAAATCACCTCAGATTTCTAAGATGGAAAAGTACAAGCTAACCGATATCGATTGCAGAGTTTGTTTAAAGCACTGGGTTGTAATCCACCGTTCTCATTTCTAGTTTATCGGTTTGTTTTCCTCATTTATTCAAATAACTCAAAATTCTACTTGAAGTTGGACAGAATTATATCCACACAAAAAATAAAAAAATAAAAGAAGCAAGACAAGGTTACAAAATCCTAGCAAAAGTTACTTGTGAGATATAAAAACAGTTTAAGAACTTTCGGCGTGATTATAAAAGTGTGATAATTAGGGAAAAATGGTTAAACACTTTGGCGAACCAATATCGATTGGAGAGTTTGTTTAAAGCACTAGGTTGTAATTCACCGTCCTCATTTCTAGTTTATCGGTTGGTTTTCCTCATTTATTCAAATAACTCAAAATTCTACTTGAAGTTGGACAGAATTATATCCATACAAAAAATTTAAAAATAAAAGAAGCAAGACAAGGTTACAAAATCCTAGCAAAAGTGACTTGTGAGATATAAAAACAGTTTAAGAACTTTCGCCGTGATTGTAACAGTGTGATAATTAGGGGAAATGGTTAAACACGTTGGCGAACTATAAAAACTGAAGGGTCTGACAAAAAGAGGAATGCGGTGAACGTGGATCGAACACGTGACCTTCAGATCTTCAGTCTGACGCTCTCCCATCTGAGCTATCCCCTCATCTTGTTGCAAAGGTCTTACTTATAATATAAATTACCTCAGTTTTCAACTAAGTTATTTAACGTGTTTTTCACGCATTCTTCTTATGATCTTATCTTTAAGGACAGAAAAATTCATCCATAGACGGGTCGGTTGTGAAGCAGAGAGATGGGGAAGGCTTTCAAAGAAGAATTTTCACACGGTGCTGTTTCAATCCTGTATCAAAATCCCAATATTTTTTTTTTATCAAACTGATTATTCTTACAATTTATTTCTTTTCTTATCGATTAAAATTAAACTGCAGATGAGAGACTCGCAGAATCACAAGATATAATCGCCAGATATCCTGATCGACTGCCGGTGTGTCTCTATACTTTTGTATTCAGCTTCCACTTTTTAGTTGACTTAAATCCCAAGGTTTTTTATCTATGATTTTTTCCCCATTGAACCACTATGTTTTGTACTTTTCTCTAATTTGATATTTGTTAGACAATTAGGTTAATGGGTAAATAGATGATCACTGGGTTTAAAGTTAAAATTTTAGCAGAAGAGACTAAATGCACATGAAGATCTAAAGTCAGTTCTGTTCTCAATTCATGTATGCCATATTATAGCTTGATTGTGCAAAAAATTATGTATATATTAGTGTTGTAGTAGCTAAATCGTAAGCTGCTTCTTCCAATTAGCTTTCCCATCTCATTTCATTCAAACAGTTTCCTAGCCTCATCCTCATTATCTCCAATTTTAGCCCCTAAAATTCCTCCAAAGTTTTGCATTTACTCGCAATGACTTTACAACAACAACAACATACCCAGTATATTCTCAAAAGTGGGATCTGAGGAGGGTAGTGTGTATACAGATCTTACCCGGCGAGGTAGAGAGGCTGCTCCGATAGACCCTCGGCTCGAGAAAAGGGAAGAAGATGAAGAAGAAAGAGGGAGAAGAAAGAAAGAAGAGGGAGACAAAGGACGATAAGGAAAAAGGGAGACAATAACAAGTAAAAGAAAAAGTACCATCAAATAGTAACAATCAGGAAAATATGATACACGAAGCAAACGAAAGAATAGGCAAATACTAGAGGTCAAAGAATACGAAAAAAACAAGAGCGCTACTAATACTACTAGAAAAGAACGGGGAACTTTCGACTACCTACTAGCCTTCTATCCTAATTCTCGACCTCGACACCCTTTTATCCTGGGTCATGTCCTCAGTGAGCTGAAGTAACGTCATGTCCTGCCTAATCACCTCTCCCCAATACTTCTTTGGCTTACTCACATATGACTTTGATGTTAGTTAAAGGTATTAGTGTCACATTCTATCCTGGCAATGCTTTAGCATCTCTAGTGGTTCCATAGCTCGCATGATTAGCAAATTCTCTGAAAGTATACTCCCCCTCCCCCCCCCCTTCTCTCCCCTTCTCTTTCCCCTTTCTTTGGAACAACTTTCTTTAGTGGTTGGCAGTTGTGAGAAGAGGCTTTTTCTAGGACCCTTCATCAGTAGACTTATTTAGTTTATAAGCTTCATGGTTCTTCCAAAGCAAATTCTGACTAATTTTATTCCAGCCAATAAGAGATGATGTCTACTTAAATTTTTAGGATAACCCTGATGCTTGATAATGTGGTTCTTGCTTCTTCTTTCTCTTTCACAAAATCGGACAAATATTGAGATGGATAATCACCTCAAGTTATCTATTGCCAAATAAAATTGTAGACGTGAATGAAGGTAGAATAGAGAGAGACTGGATGCTTATACTTCAACAATTTAAGGCTTTTCGAGAATTTTACAAGTGAAAATGATGACGATGAAGAGAAAGAAAGGACTTGATCAATTCAATCAAAAGTTAGTGGCAGACTTATGTGAGAATTAGAGGGAGAATATGATTAACATATTGATGGCGAAATGAAATATTACCCTATATGGAAGTACATACAGTTATGCTTGTCTGTAATTATATGTAAGATGGGTGTTGTGCCATTTATTGGCTTAGCATTAGGTTTTGGGTCTTTGTATATTATTTTCTACATAGGTTGTATCCTCGGATGCTTTCTTTAAAAAGTGTTACTTAAAAAAAAATTGAAAATTTTGCATTGTCCATGTGTTTCTTTCGGAACCACAAGGGTTGAAGTCCTATCTTATCAACCATTTGGAGTTTAAGTGATAATTACCTGTTGTTACGGCTTCTGTTGAATAATGCACACACCAAAGTTAGATTTGAACCCTTTGCATAAAAATAAACTATTTGTGAGTGACTGAGTGTTGCTTACAATTGCTATGACTTTTCCTATCCTGCTGACATACAGTATTTGGATGAGTGCTGTTCAGAATGAAACATACAAAACAACAAAAATATATTGGATTAACCGTTATGTTTTACCCTCTGGTGGTTGTTGAATGCTCCTTCATGCATAGTGCAGATTGTTGTCATGTCATGAATCTATTTGTTTTATATTTTTGCAGGTGGTGGTTGAAAGATATTCAAAGACTGACCTTCCTGAGATGGAAAAGAAGAAGTAAGCAACTATCATCCCGGTGTCATATTTCCTGCCAAAATCTAGTGTGATGTACTTTCTTATACTACTCATAAATGTGATGGTTCTGAATCTCCTCTTGAAACTTCTTATCCAGAAGAGCAAATGTAAATCTCTTTCTAAGCTTCCTAGTTTTGGATGAATTTCTTATGAATATTTAGTTACAACTAAAAATCTGAGGGCAGAGGGAAATAAAAATTTTAGATAAGGAGAGGGAAAAGTGAAGAAAATGCTTAGAGTTTCTTTCTTTCTAAAATTCTTACCCTTCTCAAAAAGAAAAAGAATGTAGTTTTTCCATAGAAGCACGTTCGTTCCTTTCCCTTATACCACCATACATATTCGTGTTGGAATGGTGCTCCACATTGTCCATAGATACTTTTTCATCTTACTCGAAAAGAAAAAGAATGTAGTTTTTCCATAGAAGCATGTTCGTTCCTTTCCCTTATACCACCATACATATTCGTGTTGGAATGGTGCTCCAAATTGTGTCAATAGATACTTTTTCATCTTACGATCCTCTCCAGCACCAAAAGAGGGTCTTTGACTTTCTGTGATATATCCAGTTTCACCCTAAAAATATAGAAACAAAATTCAGCAGTTGAATCGCAACCTAGTAACTCAATTTCAAAAAGAGTAATTATTGTTTTCAACCTCCTTTTACACATGCAGCATCTACTGCAAATTAAATCTGCATACCTCTTCTTTGTATATATTCTTGAGGAGACACGCTTCATTAACTATAACCTAAGTGAAGCATGCAGCCTTTTAGGGAGCTCTAGTTTCAGGGAATAGAAATAATCTCTTGTACATATAGTGTACCATCTCGGTACTTCTAATATATTTTTTTTACCTATATAGGGAGCTCTAGTTTCCCAACTAAATTTAATAGGCTATTGTGGGGCTAGTGCCAATTGCAACAGATAGGTTTGATAGCAAGACTTCGCATTAACTTGAACTGTCGGTATCAAAGAATCTGGAGGCTCTCACAATGTCTGCACATCTTCCAGGCCTTTCAAAAACTGGGTCATCCTTTCAATTTCCCAATCATAGCAGTGCCTTCAGAAGCTTACTTCCCATCCGTTCTGTCATCTACCTTGAGCTATTGGAACAGCTTTATGTAACGTAGAGCTGAACAAGTCTGGGAACTTCTCTTTTAGTGGACAATGTACTATCCAGGCTACCTGCCAACAAATGATTCTTCTACCATCCCCTGCCTTAAATAGTATTTTAGGGCTTCACATTTATTTGTATATGCAGTGAAAGCCCAATAACTGACTCTCCTCTGTAGGCCCTGTTTTGGAATTTGATTTTAGTTTCTTGAAGGGGTTGTAGTTTAATTCACGGTTGTACATATGGTTTCCTAACTTTGCTGAATGAACAGAGATAGAAAACCCAATCCCCTCCCCCCCCCCCCCAAAACAACTCCAAGACACTCCCCTGCAACTATGTAGTCCTCTACTGTTCCTCTTATAATAGTCCTATAAGGTCCTAATATAGTAATAATCCTCTTTTTTCCTTTTAATTCTTCTATTTTTTCTTGACCACAGATACCTGGTACCCCGTGATATGTCCGTTGGCCAATTTATCCACATTCTGAGTGGCAGACTCCATCTGGCTCCTGGGAAAGCTCTCTTCGTGTTTGTGAATAACACCTTGCCTCAAACAAGTAACTCCTAGTTTGTTCATTTGACTCACATGTTATAACACCATGACAAGGATTATTTGCAACGTCAATGATATGGTATGGATTTTCTTTTGCTGCAGCAAGCTTGATGGAGACGGTGTATGATTCTTTCAAGGATAAAGATGGGTTCCTCTACATGTGCTACAGCAGTGAGAAAACCTTTGGTCGTGCAAATAGCTGAGCATATTGTCATTCCTAGGAAGTGAACTAAAATATGTAAATGGTATCTGTATTGCATGTCCGGCATACATGGTTGGCATACATGTTTGTTCTTCCTGTAAATTCTTGCACTAGGATGTCTATACTCTCAACTGAATATCTGAAGGAAATTCAAATGTTATTCTATCGGGCCTTTGGAAAGAATAAAGAATACAAAGGTTGCAGTAAGTTTTAAGGGTTAGGCCATTGCCTTGAACAGTTGAGAACAGTCCTCGTAGTTGGAGATAAATAATCCTAATCTGTTGAATATTTTCTCCAGTTCCTAATCTATTGAATTGAAAAGCCAAAAAATTCCGTGGTAAATTTTGAGAGTGCAATTGCTAATATAGACCCTTAGCAAGAGCCTCTTGAAACTAATGTACTATGGATACCATTGATGTGCTGGTTTCAGGTCCTTTCTCTTTTCTAACTCAGCTTTTCACAATCGAGTTGAGGTTGGTCAAAACAATATTGCCTCGTAACCAGGTGCAAATAAAACAGTACAAATTGAATAGGTGTTAGCGCAACAATTTCGAGTCAAGTGTTTGTATAATCTAAAGGCAAATTCTGTTGGATGAGACCAAATCGTGGTGCACTTGTGGAGTCATATTTCTCATTTGATCTACAACGGCCAATCCAATTAACCCTTCGGCTTATCTCTGAGTAATGTCCCAAGTCCACGTCCACTATGGCCAATTGGCCATGGAATGCCATGTTGGAGTCCTTTCTGGGAAAATGATCGACGTGCAAATCAACCCAGAAAATATTCCACCTTCTGTCTTCATCTTGTGGCTGTAAAATAAGCTTTGAGGTGAAATTGTTCCTTCTGATCAGGAGTAGGAGGCCGTTGTGAGTAAATGCCAGAACAAGTTGGTCTAACTGAAATGTAGAACATGGTGTGGTCTTCTTCGTCGAAATGGCCATTATAATTGTTTCACCATGACACCAACACAAGCTCAAATTCCCTCTTCCAAGTTCAATTTAAGGTATTAGGACATCTCCAAATTGAGAGCTCTTCAATATCGTTGGTAAGGCAACAAAAGCAGAAGAAGATTCAAATACAAGTAATGTCACCATATCTGAACCTTTTTGGAATTTATCAGTTCCTTAGTCTTATGATAGATCTTTTGTTGATATTTTTGGGTTGATACTTTCTGTTTCTTTGTAACATCTGCATCTTCTTGATGCCTTTTGCTAATAATATTCACTTCATTAAAATATCACCATATCTAAAAAGCGAAGATAATAGCTGCAAGCTCTAGGAAAGAAAGTGGCCGTGAGGTTACACCAGACGGCTTTTTATTGGAAACATAGCATAGAAAGGGGTTCTTCCACAATGAGGCAAATGATCTAGCCAATCATTCTTCTACCGATTATCCAAGTTCGGTATTCTGTAAGTTCCTAGGTTATATCGAAATAACTCCATTGAGAGCAAGATCTGTTCGATATGTAAGTGGTATAGTCACTACCTGTCAACATAGAAATTACAACCGCTATTTTTTTTTCTTTCTTTTGCCTAAAACAGGAACAAAATGTCAAAGGATATGACCTCTAAAACACATCTACTCAAAAAATGCTGATATCCAGAATACATTATCAAATTGTGAATTAGACCTACAGGTTTGAGAAAGCTAAATATCTGAGGGATACAAATGCAGTGTACCGGAAACAGCCTCTCTACCTTCACAAGGTAGGAGTAAGGTCTACGTATACATTACCCACCCCAAACCCCACTTGTGGGATTACATTGAGTTTGTTGTTGTTGTACAAATGCAGTGTACAGCAGCATGTTAACACTCAGCTTTTCTGCCTCGCAACCAACAAACGGTTTTCTGGAGAGATATTTGACTGAACATACTTGACAAGCTCACATTCAAGTCCATGTTCCTTGAGCCACATAAACCTCCCAACATCTATAATATCCTTACACATCAACCCTACAACGGCTCTATCCACAGCCTTCATATTCTTCACCATGTCTTTGACTTCATATGTATTTAGATCTGATTCTACATGCTCATTTTCCCTGTGAACCACATGTAGAGGACATACCTTATAAGAGTCATTTTAGGAGCAAGAAAAGAGAAAATGTGGCAAGTGAAGAAACCTCTGAATAATACAAATAGAAAGACCATACCTGATCTGTAGATCAAAAGACCAATCAGTGCCACTGAGGTCTGACCCATGATCTGCATCGACGGCCCAGCTGGTAAACCATGTCATGGCATTGAAATCATCCTTGCTGATTCCCGAATTCAACATATATTGCTTATCTGCGGTACGTATCATTCACGAATTTCGATAAGTCACAAAGTTAGGCTAACGAAAGAGCATTTTTTTAGGAGAAACTAGACGGGGTCAAAACTGATATGTGCAACAGAAAGTAGCATGAAAGGAGAGCGGGCAGAAGGCAGATTACTTATGTAATGCTTCCACTGACAAAGATGATGACAACATGTAGCTATAGCTAGGCCAATCATGGGGCAAGTCGATTCAGAAGGAGAATCATCACACTGTTCCCTGATACAACATCTTAAAGTCATATCTGCATCAATTTGCTTATTGTATTAGTTCATAAAGTAAAACTGGCCTGAAGAAGAATCAAATTGACTGTGTAAGGGCACGGTTATGTTCTTTTTCTTATAGCAGAAAGAAAAGAAGTACCTGTAGCAGGCCCACAAAGATGTTTACCAATTGCCAGATAAGGAACTCCTTGTAAGCTCTCAACAGCATCCAATTTTAGGTCCTCAACTGCAAAAATTAAAAACCGCTAATTCAAAGTAATAAAGTAGAGGAAGATGGAACGGGTAAAGTTGTTGCCGTGTGATCTCACGGTTCGAGCCGTGGAAACAACCTCTTCCAGAAATGCAGGGTAAGACTGCGTAAAATAGGCCCTTGTGGTCCGGCCTTCCCGGACCCCGCGCATAGTGGGAGCTTAGTGCACCGGGCTACCTTTAAAGTAGAGGAAGATGATCATCAAGTGAGTCAGAGCGACAAGATTCGTTTAAGTCTCTTCCGTCCTTGTATGCTCATAGCTGTTTATTAGTAGTGCTTAACAATGACGGCAAAAAGATGCTGTAAAACTTGCTCATTTATTGAAAAGGATTTCAATTTCTTTTTGACAGGAGAAGAGTATTTCAGTTTCTTGTCAGATCCTTAGCTTTCATTTTGGGACTCCGAAGTTTATCGCTAGATATTGTTGAGCCCAATATATTTCATTGCACAGACTCATAGGAATGACCTAGTGAAGCTAGCAAGATGAGTAAATGGTGATAGACGAGTCAACTAAATTCGAGTGGGTGACACACAGTTCATAGTTTACTTGTTTATCACTCAACAGTCAATAAATTGACAGGAAATCACTTAATTCATCCTAGTAGCACAAGAATTATTCAGTTGGCTAAAATATGAAACTGCAAAAAGTAATGGTCTTCTAAAATAAAAATAATTCTCTGCATGTCACACATGTATTTTAAGAAACAATCCCGATTCTAAAATCAAACAGCTTCGTCAAATACAACACAAATACTCCAATAGAAGCTGCAATGCAGTTAACCAATGACACTACATAGGCATCACAACTTGATAATGCAGCATAACCACAATCATTCAGAGACTAAAAACAAATATGCTAAGGATCAAAAAGTGATAGAATGAGATCATTGCAAAAGAGGAACCCATATCAACTTATATAGCATCGCCAGAGAATCCGAACAAAACTAACAAAAGATCAAAATAGAGAAAGTAGAGCCAAAAAGAAATAGTTCATAGCGAGGAAAGGGTTAATTTTTTTTTTACTCAGATAAAATAAAAGGTTAATAAAGCCCTTACTGTCAATTCTCAACCGCTCTAGTGTAACACTCTCTTTCTGTCGCAGACTCCGATCAGCCTATACATAATTCATGAATCATAAACACCAAGGTGATTGATAGATATAACATTTATGACACAACAAAACATAAAGGCATGATCTTTATACTTCTCGCCTGACCTTGAGCTTGTATGATTTGCGTTCGACCAATAAAATCTTGTCAATTCCATAACAGTCGGTCAGAACTTGCGTCAAGTACCCTCTCCCTGCTCCAAACTCAACAACTGCAGGAACACCATCATCATCATCCACTGATGTTTCTAACTTAACTTTAAGAACCCCAAATTCTTCTAGATTCCCAAGAATTGAGGCTTGCTGCATTACATGTTTTTCTTGAAAAGGTAAAGTCCTGAAAAAAACGGGGCTGGAAAAATAAGATAACATTGGATTAAAGGTAACATAAAATGCTCAAAACACATACAAAAGAGTAGTATGATAGTAAAGAACACCGGTCCACTTGTCGATTAGTCCAAATGTCACACGCTTGTGGAATCTTGAAAGAATCACGGATGTCATTACATAGAGAAGCATGAAGAGACTTGATTTTATTAATCAAAAGGGAGAATTGAAAAGGGGTCATTGAATGAACAGCATTTCTCTTCATCTCTGAACTAAAATTCTGGTCCCCTTGTTGTTCTTTACCAGCATTGATCCCTTCTTGGTAATAAGGCTGAAGTAATAAAGATTGAGCTTGTTTGTAAAATGGGCATCGCTTAAGGTGACTTTGGAGATTCTCTTCCAGCACAGAGCTATTAAAAAATGGCAAATACAAAAAAAGTAAATAAAGTAAAAATATGTATGGTAAAAACAAAGTGAGCATGAGGTTGTATTGTATATACTGAGAAGGGTGGATAGGGCAAGGAATCCATTGTCCATTAGATCTTTGGGTGTGGTTTCCGCAAAACCTGAAGCATTGAAATCAAAATAATGGAAGTAAGAACTGTTAGAAAGGGGAGGGGAAGTGTTATTAACCAAAGGGAGGGACTCACTGTGAATCTTTGAGAAGGGTGTTTGCGCAAAATCTCTTCTTCTTCGGAAGCCAGAAATTGCAGTGTGTTTCCATTAGTCGCCGCTTAAACCCTGCAAAGGAAAAAACATTCACGCTTTATTTTATTTTATTTATCTTTTTACTACCGCTACTCTGTATCGAGTACATGACTTCTGCTAAATATTATTTTTTTGGCCTCAAATTAGCTTAACACTTGTTTTAAAAAAAATATATATTTCTATATATAAAGTGCAAAAACATGATGCTATACATTAACGGTAACGTCTGCTAGCGTCTTTTATTCATATGCTATATGGTCTAACGATTTGACTGTCACATATAGCGTCTTATTATTGTACGCTATATATATCGTTTTCTTTTCCTACGTTATACCCCAATTTAAATACTGCCCTTCGTCTTCTTCCCCGACCACCCTTCCCCCCATTTTTTTAAAACCCATTATCCCACCCCCACCCCTACCCCCACTGCCCGTTATAAAAAAAATTGCTGGCCCCTCCCGTCACACAAAAGGTTAAGAACGTAGGTCCCATATCGTAGTAGAGCATTGTATTGTTGTGGTTTAACTCCTTCGTCTTCAAATTTTCACACAAAACACTCACTACATCGAGGTATTTTGATTTATTTTATGTCCAAACTTGTATAATAATGTATATCACTGGCTATTGAATGTGTTTTCATGCCATTTTGTGTTTTATTTGCGAAACTAGTATGTTATATTTATCCGGACTTAGATATTAGTGTTCTAAAAAATGTAAAATTAAGATTTAATTTTTTATGTTAATATCTGAATTTAGATATTAGTGTTTCCAAGTCGTTTTGTGTTTTATTTGTGAAACTAGTATGTTAGCGTAGTAAACTGTATAGTATTTTAGCATAGAATCCTTGTTGTAAGCACGTGATTTTTGACCCTCCCCGAGAATTTTCACATTTTTAGCGTGAATATGTGAAATTGGGTCTAGTATAGCTATTTTAACTATTTTACCTTATTTTGTTGCAAAAAGAAAAAAATCACAAAATATATATATAAATTTTAGTTTATGTATTTCTCATAAACTTGAAAAATACAAAAAAATTGTACTTTATTTTGGTACTTTATATAAAATTCGAAAATTACAAAAAATATAATTCTATTAATGTTTTGTAGTCGTTTTAATTTTGGAAAAATACAAAAAAATATTACTTTATATTTTGTCTTTATTAAAAACGAAAATTACAAAAAAAATAGTTTTATCAATATTCTATAGTCATTTTAACTTTGAAAAATACAAAAAATATTACTTCATATTTTATCTTAATATTTAAGAAAAACAAAAATTACAAAAAAATAGTTTCATTAATATTTTGTAGCTATTTTAAATCTTTAAAAAATATTTAAAAAGATATAGTTTTGTTTAAATACTAGTCTTATTTTTGGTAGTTATTTTGCTTACATAGGACTAGTTAAGCAACGTATTCCTATTTCTCGGGTCCTGGCAAAAGAATAATATTCGGGTTTAAACTACCCGGTTTTAGGCCTAATTTTCGGACCGAGCCCATAATAAACCGTGTCCAGGACACGTGGGGAACCCCACCACGCGTGAGGGACATATGCCTCGAACCCCACCACGCGTGGGGCTCATTTTCATGGGCAAAGCATTACAAAACACGGAACGAACAAAAAAGGATGGGGGAATTTTTTGAAAACAGACCCACTGTTCACGCTTCTTCTTCATAAAAGAAGAAGAAGCAAAACCCTAGACATCCCCGGACTCCCCCATCGTCAAGACCAAACCCGACCAACTCCTCCATGACCCCGTCACCTTCCCCTAGCTAACCCTCTCCGTCAACAACCAAACAGACCTCCGTTCAGCTCCCCGTCATCACCAAACAGCCCCCAAACCATCGTCAACCTCCCAGCTGCCCAAACGACCCCATAACCCAGCTCCATCACATCCGTTCCAACCCAAAAAAAACCAGTCGCGACGTCATTCCCTCACGTCCGAACGACCATCGCTTCCATCCTCCATTAAATCCGGCGAGCCTTGCGGCTTCGTCACCTTCCCCAGCGTCGACCAATCACCACCAGCTCCCTCCACCTCCGTCAACGGTTCAAACGACCACAACCACCTCTCCTCCGTCGCACCCAAACGTCACTGCCCAAAACCACCATGGACGACCACTAAACTCCCTCCATCGCTGCACCCCGACGACCTCAACTGTTCGTCGTCCCAGTCCGTACGTCGACCACCAACGCTGCCCGTCCCAGCTTCACCAGCCTCACGTCCGAAAACCACCAGTCTGCCACCTCCCCCATCGCCTAAAAACCACCTGTGGAACCAACAAAAACCACCACCAAACAGGCCTGTCAACCACTGCCCGCAACCCCACCGTCCAAACGCGACCACCACTGCTTCAGCTGATGTTATCGTTGTTCTTTCACTGTTGTCGTGCAGTCCATTGAGGTCGCCTTTGTTCGTCGAGGTCCGGCGCGTCGAGTCCGTCCGTTGAAGTCGATGTAGAGGTTTGGTCCCTGGTTCTATTCGTTTCTGTCTGTTCAGGTTAGTAAGCTTCACTGTATTAGATAAAGAAATTTTACGTTCAATGTTCGAAGTTGCAATATATCGATTGATATGATAATTTTCTGCCCATGTTTCACCGTATGCATTTTAGTTCATTTCTGGGTTATGTTATTATTGTTTACTTGATGTCGTTTGATTTAGTTGTATTAGTAGTCCTAAGACACAGCTTGACGTTGATTCGCTCGTCCCTTCATTGTCTTAGTTTATTTGGACAAAATTAATATTAGTACCTGTTGTTACTACGCCCGAAACACTCATTCGCCTAACTTCTTTTATTAAATCTTGACAAGTTATGAGATTTTAGTTGTACAGAGGCCGTAAGTTTTAGTATTGTTAAAGGCGTAGAAATGGCATCCTTTAAAAATAAATAAATAATTATAAAAAAAAATGAATGAATAAAAAATAATAATAAAAATAAATAAAATGAGACGAGCCTCGCCGGAAAAAATGTACAGATTGCGGGGCCCTCACAAAATATATGTATTAAATACTTAGATTCCGGGACGGGCCGTTTAGCAAATTTCACGGCCCTACCAAAAAATAATAATGCGCTAGTTGCTTTAGGAGCGCCTTTAATAATGTTATCTCCCTAAACTCGGGTGCACATTTATGTGACCCAAATCCAAATCTCAACGAAATCGAAATGTGTCTCTAATCACGGGTACATTGACTGTGACGAGGTCCGAGATGCATTTCCATGACGTTGCAAATTCTTTAAAAAATAAAAATAAAGATGAGATGAGCCTCGCCGAATAAAAATACAAATTGCGGGGCCCTCAGTAAATACTTGTTTAAAATTACTTAGAATTCAGGAGGGTCGTTTAGCGGATTTCACGGCCTCCGCAAAATAATAACGCGATAGTCTCTTTAGGCGCGTGTTTAATAGTTTACTTTCTTAAGCTCGGGTGTGCATTTCATGCGACCCAAATCCGATCCCAAAACATCAAATAAAATGTGTTCCGGATTATGGGTGCATTTCATGTGACGTAGTCCAAAGACGTGTTTTAAATGATGTTCACATTTCTTTTAAAAACAATAATAGTAAAGCGGTTAAAAGATAAATTTGCACATAAGTTCATACTTGTATAAAATCAGATAATCAAGCCGAATATAACAATTGAGCGACCGTGCTAGAACCACGGAACTCGGGAATGCCTAACACCTTCTCCCGGGTTAACAGAATTCCTTATCCGGATTTCTGGTACGCATACTGTAATATAGAGTCATTCTTTTCCTCGATTCGGGATTAAAATTGGTGACTTGGGACACCCTAAATCTCCCAAGTGGCGACTCTGAAATAATTAAACCAATCCCGTTTCGATTGTCCTTTAATTGGAAAAACTCCCCCTGCGCCCTCGGGTGCGGAAAAAGGAGGTGTGACACTTGTAGTTTAAGTATTTCTTATAATGGTAGATTGTTATATATACTTTGTACAATTAAATACTCAAAATTATAAAACAAACACACACAAAATTATTTAAAAATTGAATTTACACATATAAATAATCATGATGAGTTGGTGCTACTGGGCCTCAAATCGAGCCTGGAACCCAATTGTTATATATACTTTGTACAATTAAATACTCAAAATTATAAAATAAACACACACAAAATTATCAAAAAATTGAATTTGACACACATAAATAATCATGATAAGTTGGTGCTACTGGGCCTCAAATATCGAGCCTGGAACCCAACTGTTATATATAATTTGTACAATTAAATACTCAAAAATATAAAACAAACACACACAAAATTATCAAAAAATTGAATTTGACACACATAAATAATCATGATAAGTTGGTGCTACTGGACCTCAAATATCGAGCCTGGAACCCAATTGTTATATATAATTTGTACAATTAAATACTCAAAATTATAAAACAAACATACACAAAATTATCAAAAAATTGAATTTGAACACATAAATAATCATGATAAGTTGGTGCTACTGGGCCTCAAATATCGAGCCTGGAACTCAATTGTTATATATACTTTGTACAATTAAATAATAAACATACAATTAATGCTGTTTAATTTACAGTTGACGATATAGACGCGCCTATACATCCCGGCCCTTACTCTCTTGAGCTATTAGTGCTTCAGGGCGATCATAGGTCCGCCCATATATGGGAGGGAGAGTTACTTTCCCAGACTCTCCGCGCTAGGAGAGTGGACGACCTGTGGGATTTTCTGAGGCACAAAGTTCTCCACGAGCGTGTAGTCCATCGCCTCCAGGACACGGGATTCTATAGGATTATTGAGATCGGGCGGATACAGGTTGACTGGGCTTTGATCATGGCATTGATTAAGCGGTGGCGACCGGAGACGCACACTTTTCACCTGCCCATTGGCGAGGCTACCATCATGCTACAGGACGTTGAGGTTTTATATGGCCTGTCCATTGCTGGCATGCCCGTTTCATTGCCTATTGCTATGAGATTTATGCCGCGTGATGTTTATTTGGACATGCTGCAGCAGCTCACGGGTTTCAGGCCACAGGACGAGACTACATCGTCGGGTGCTAGTCGGTTGACTTTGACCCCTATTAGACAGCACTTGGAGCTACTCCACCCCGATATCACCGACGATACACAGGAGGTACATATCACCCAGTATACGAGGTTGTTGTTGCTTCTTCTATTTGGAGGGGTCTTGTTCCCGAACACTTCGAGGAACCTAGTCAGCTTGAGATTTTTGTATCATATTCAGCTGCTAGATGAGTTACCCTATTACAGCTGGGGTGTTGCTGTTCTCGGCTACATGTATAGGCAGATGTGTCGGGCGAGCATGGGCACTCAGAGAGATATTTGTGGTTTTATGCCGCTTCTACAGATGACAACATATTCAAATAAAGTGTTCATTAGTTCCAACTCTACCTAGTTAGACTTTATCTTAAACATTACGTCAACTTTATATGTTAGGTTTGGGCCTGGGAGCGGTTCTTGTAGTTTCAGCCACCGCGACCACAATTACCTCCTACTGTAGCACCTCCGTTTCTCCCTCTAGCCAGGAGGTGGGTTCTCCGCCGTACACTTTCACAAGAGTGTGATGCTCATCATAATCTCCCCCTATGCAGGGATGTGTTGGATCTATTGGAGGGCGCACAGGTAAATATGTACCTAAACTTACATGGTATAGATTAACTTAGTGTTGCGCATACTCACGTTTCATGTTCTTATTTGATAGTTCATCTGGATTCCATATCGCGACGATTTGATAGCTTCCCTGCCACCTTATTGCTCGGCCGGCCGATTGATTTGGAGCACTTCTGCCCCACTAATATGCCTCGAAGCGGGTACTTCGGCAGTTTGGCCGCCCGTAGTATATACCGAGGGGGCCTATATGGGAGCCTACACAGTATCAGAGGGATGATCGTTGCAGGGCGGACGACGCATTTATGGCATGGTTAGCGGCGCAGATCCATATTTGGGACCATCGAGATCAGATGATTCCGCCCCCACCTACACATATCGAGGAGGTTGATCTTCAGAGCTATATGTCCTGGTACCGGCACGTCACCCGAATTTTTATCGGGAACCCTATTCATCAGGCTGGCGGTCGGTACATTCCATACGCTGGGCGACACGAGGCCCTGGTATGTTTTCTATTATTATTCATTATATAACTGTATTTAATTGCAATATACGTAGTTTATATTTCATACGTTGTGCAGGCTATTGGACTACACACAATCTATCAGATGGGACTGCAGATGCAGGATTATGTCGGCGATCCTGCAGACGCCTTACGGGATTATAGTCGTCGATTTGTAGAGTTGGTTGCCCGGACACTGCAGCAAGCCCGGGAGGATCAGCGTTTGGCACACATGCCTGATTATGTGGAGCCAGAGCAGTATGAGCGAGGCCCTGTTGTGGCACGAGGTGGTGGTGCCCGACGCGGTGGAGGTGCCCGATGAGGTGGTGGTGCCCGACGAGGCGGGGGTGCCAGACGACGTGGCGGTGGGCGGAGAGGAGGTGGTCCCCAGCAAGGGGGCGTTGAGGCCCCTGCTGATTATGTTGCTGCCGATCTGCCGGGTGGCCTACATGAGACGGACATGCCCTCATACAGCCTTGGGATGGATCTCACTCTAGGGACTTCGCAGGTGACCCCATCAGATCAATTATTGATCACGGGCACGCACCTTTCTGGAGTGGATCAGGATACATACTTTCCAGGCCCGTCTACTGTTGCTAAGGAGCGACCGACCTGAGATTTACATAGTGGGCGCCGGCTGAGTTATGGTTTATCATCACGTTCGCAGGTATGATTTTCATAGCATTGAATTAGAATTTGTCTTTATTTTCCATAACTTTGTTAATTTCCTTTTTAAGGCTGAACGCGATGTTGACATGGCTGCGACAGATGATTACATTCAGGAGCCCGACGAGATAGTGGTACGACAATTCAAATTGTTGTGACTTATTATATACTTTGTTATTCTGAGAATTTATTCTTATGTAGGTTTCTACTGGACTGACGACCCCTTCTTCTGATCCTGTCAGCACCACTGATGATCATGCAGCGGCGCATCCGGCTATAAGGAGGCAACTTGATGATGACGATCCCAATAGCATACCCAGGTGGGATGTGATGCGCCTCAGGCCAGCGGCTGCGTTGAAGCACACTGGATGCGGGACATATTGATTTTATTCTTTTTTTGTATTATATGTAAATAATATTTTTGTATATACATTAACAACAACTTTTATACAATATGGGCATTACTTTTTTATTACTCCGTTAATTAGCTAGTTTCGTACTACAACACACACAAGTCGTAAAGAAGTAAAATTACATTACAAATACTGAAAATAAAGTTCATTACAACTACTTTAGCTTAATAAAAATGCACGACAACACGCATAAAGACAAATTGATACACTAAACACATACGTTTAGTCACTGCCGCCCATTATTCTCTGCTCCAACCACTTAAATTGTTCTGACAACTTATTTTTTTTCTTCTTCTACCTCT
Organism: Nicotiana sylvestris; assembly: GCF_000393655.2. Classification (NCBI taxonomy): domain Eukaryota; kingdom Viridiplantae; phylum Streptophyta; class Magnoliopsida; order Solanales; family Solanaceae; genus Nicotiana; species Nicotiana sylvestris. Next base: position 109,330,687 of record NC_091065.1, read on the forward strand.
TTAAGTTTCGCTTTCAACTCCACAACCTCTTTTTTAAGTTGTTTTTCACATTCCCACTATTTTAAACACAAATCATTAAGATCGTTCAACAATCCTTTGTAGTATTCCTGATGACAAGGTTTATCAATCCATACCTCAAAATCGCAAATAGGTTCGCCGGGAACCTTATAAAACTTGTTCAAACATTCCCAGAAGCAGCGTCCAGCTGTACCATTATCCCAACAATTTTGCATCTGGCATTTTTTTCCGCACTTTCACCTTGGGACATAAATAGGTTGAGACATTTTTCTGTTAAAAAAAACTTGCTTTTCAAGGAAGATTTGCTATTAGTTATTTTTGAGCGAAGAAAATATGTAGAATGAGCTCGTCATTTATAGGCAAGACAACACACATAACGTAGTATTTAACCGCGCTATATATAGACATAACGTAATATTTAACCACGTTATGCCTTGCGTGTTAAATGTTCTGACGGGTACGAAACAGCTTTATGTCAGATCGACAAGACAACACACACATATAACGTAGTATTTAACCGCGCTATATATAGACATAACGTAGTATTTACCTGCATTATGCTTTGCGTGTTAAATGTTCTAACAGGTATGAAACAGCTTTATGTCAGTTGGGCAGCTTTTTCAGATCGACAAGACAACACACAGTCATAAATTAATCAGATTTATGAAAGTTCAATGTTGTTTCCAGATCTTCCGAGTATATAATTTTTTTTATTATCATTAAAAACTGAAATGGAGAAATTCAACTCATAATTAACAAACATAATTTTATTTTATAAATCTTGCAACATAAACAAAACAATTAAATATTACAACACAAACTCATTAATAGTTAGGCACAATAGAAGAACACCCACCTCGAGCTTGATTACTGTTGCCACCCAAAGGACATTTTCGATGGTCGTGCCCTGTTTGCGAGCATATACCACATCTGCGCGTATAAACGGTATCACTAACATCCATTTGGTTCCGTATACGCGTTCTCTTCTTCAACTGTATTCGGCGCAAATAGGACTTGTTACACACCATTTTAAATGGTTCAAGCGACCAATAATGCTCAGCACCCACTGGCTACAACTGCCCACTATATGTATTTAGGTACTTTGCAACACTATATTGTTAATCAACATAGTTGGTTACACCTAAACCAACTTGTTGAAAGCACTTGATGGCATGTGAGCAAGGCATGTGGTAGATGGACCATTTCCCACAAGAGCATAACCTTGCAGATTCATTTCCAGTATGTACATTATTACCCTGATTTTGATGGATAGCGGTGCAAACTTCAAAAATATTTCTTTCGTTATCATACTGCAAAAATGAATGGCAATGCGCTCGCCGTCTGTATTTCTCAAATCTCTGCATCGGCACTGGCATAAATTCAACACCCCTTTCCATCAATGATGTTGCAGTTGCAGACCTTTCAACCAACCTCTCCGCCATCTGCTTGAACGACATCCGCACCATGGCTATGACAGGCAATCCTCTTGCCGACTTCAATAACCCGTTGAAAGACTCTAATACATTTGTAGTCAGATTTCCCCATCGTCTGCCACCATCCGCATGCAAAGTCCATTTTTCGGGGTCATGTCGCATTAACCAACGATAGGCTGCCTCGTCTTCTTGCCTGATATATTCCATGTGCCTCCGGAATTTATGTTATTGGTGGTCTGTTGTTGCCATCCACATCAAATCATGCAGATCCTTATTGGGATGTGCCTTCTGGAAATTGGCTTTAAGGTGCCTAACACAGTAACGATGGTACACATAAGGTTCTTGCCATGCAGGCAAGTTCTCCACAGAACTTAAGATACTACCGTGCCGATCAGATATTAGACAAATATCGGAATATTGTTTGACAACTTGCTCTTTCAAGTGGTTCAAAAATAGCGTCCACGTCTCTTGGCTTTCATTGGCACAAATAGCAAAAGCTAGAGGAAATATCTGTCCATTAGCATCTACTGCCACGACTATGAACAACTTGATATCGTACTTTTCATAGACATGAGTGTCGTCTATGGATATTACGACCGACAATGCGAAAAACCATCAATTGCTGGTTTAAATGCCTAGAACACGTAATTGAATGTATATTCTGGTTTACCTGGAATGCTCAAGCTTCCATTTAACAACCGTCCCAGGGTTAAACTGCTGCAGTGCAGCCATGTATCTAGGCAGATCTACAAATGACTTATCCCAGTTACCATAGACTATTTCAAATGCTCGTTTGCGCCCGAGATATGCCTTTCTTTTAGTAATGGTATGACCATGTTCCTGGTGGACTGCTGTAATGCACTATTTGATTTTATACCTTATGGACGCTTCGATGTGTGGAATAAGAACAAGAGAAATCAAGTCAATATCCAAGTTGAAGTGATTCCCGTTGAATGTGTACATTTCGCATGTGTGGGTGGGAATGTATTTACCCACTTTCCACAGTCCTGTCTTCTTCTTGCTCGCACATAACATCCAATGACATGGCCAAAACCACATGCGACAAACAACCTTGTATACAACCAGACTTGACTCCCATACCGTCATCTCACGACACTCTTTTACGTTGTGCATTTTACAAGCCCTGCTTAGGCGCGCTTATCAGGAAAAAGCATGCCCTTTGCCAACACCGTTGGTCTACACTCATCCCATATTGCTGTCCGAATTTCATCAAAATCCCTTGTGAGAGCTTCCACATCCGGCATGCTTGGCAAGTTATCAAGGTAAGGAATTTCCCTTGAATGAAACGACACTTGGGACTCGTACACTTTTCGTCTAGGGGGGTGGAGCATACTCTCTCGTCAAATCATGTCCTTCCTTCTCATCCTCCTCATCACCATCCTCACGAAGAAAAGGCGTCTCGTCTCCAGATTCATCAGCATTGTTGTCGTAATCACTATTCTCTTCCTCACTCTGTGCATCTGCTAGATCCCGATTTAATACATCATCTTCGGGCAATTGAGTGAGTACATTTGGTTCAACTTGCTCGTTTTTATTGCACAATCAACAAAATAATAAGATGTTGAATTTAATAAATACTTTCCATATAGCCGTATCACTTCACTTACAAGTCGTAATGTGATGAAATTCCATGATGGACATTTTCATTTAGGTGATGGCTCCCAGATGGACCACCATGATCCAACGCACCAAAGCTATGCTTGGGTTCATAATTTGTAAAATTCATATCCGGCTTGTACCCCTTGTTAAATATATGAGCGTTAATACAAATTCAATACAACAAAAATGTACATCGTAACACAAAGAAAAATTGAAGCTTACCACTCGTCTTGTGAATTTTGTAAAACAGGCGGTGATAAGTTTAAATTAAGGAAAACTCTTTCATCCGGAACCTGTCCGGCAAAAACTCCTCCAGAATAGCCACCCGATGATTGTGGGTTATCGGGAACCTGTCCGACAACCTCATTGTTTGGAACGTCTTCGACCTTTACGTACATATCCAACATATTTATTACAAGATATTCCGGTATTCATCCGGAGTCCTCAGAAAATCCCTCAAAGTTTCATCATCCTAGATGTTTAACTCCGAGTAAAAAGCAGCCCCTTGCGGAGTGACGGAATACGAATATCTTCGGTTACTTTAAGTATCACTGAACGTTTCCTCACACCTATTTTTTTGCATAACAACGATATCAATTTATCGTACTCTATTGTAAGTGGCAATTTAACATGACCTTGTGGAGATAAACTATACCTCACAGAGTTATTCTCCATCATAACCTCACCCCCCCAATATAATGAAACTCTTATTCTACGCTCTTCAGAAATTACGAAAAAAATGCTTCAGAATTTAACAACAAGAAAAAATTGAATGGGAGTTAGAATTTTATGTGAACGAATTTTCCTAAAATCCTAACCACTTTATATAGGAAATGGCTAGCCCGGGATATGGAATTTTTTTGCCATATAGTGTTCTTTAAATATACGCTATACACATTAAATTATTGTGTTTGTCAGTTCACTTATTGGTGGGTCCATATATAGGGTATAACATTTTTTTGGGCGCTATATGTATAGCGTGCAATTACAACACGCTATACCTTAACGGCAGACGTTACCGTTAATGTATAGCGTCTTGTTTTTGCACGCTATATATAAAAATGTATTTTTTTAAACACCTATTAACGTAATTTGAGTCCAAAAAAATAAAATTTAGGTTCCGGACTCTGACTTCTTACACCCTTAAGAGAATTGATTTTTTCTTTAAATCTTAATCATAATAGTATTTGTCTAAACTATTCTTTTATTTTTCATTAATTAATACCTACTAATTAAATTTAAAACTACAATAAATTATTCGAAAAAAGAGTAATAAGCGAATTTTTATACTTCTGAAACATCAAATATTTTCAAAGAACTTTAGTTTGACAAAATAGCAAATATTCAGAATTTTTTGTTGTTGTTTGGGTACAAATTGCACATTTGGCAAACCTAAGCATTGAATGGGATCCAAGTGTTACCACCCTATCCCTATGTAGCTTATGTCTATAGAATATGCTTAGTCGAGCCAATAAATTTTACAAATCAGATAAATTAAACAAAATATTTCAAATGAAGTAAAAATGAGAGGCGATGGGTGAAGATAAAGTATTAAAGAAACAAAATTTATTTTTAAGTGCTTCAACACTAAATCGCTAATAATCATTATTTTCATTTCTTTCATTTTCCAAATCCAAACTAAAATTCATGCCACTCATAAGTCTTTCGGAAAATTACACCTATTGATCTTAAAAGTGGATGATCTTGATTTTTTGACCCCTACTTGCTCCATAAATAAATCTTTAAGGTCAAAAATCAAAAGTATTACCCATGGGACAAACAAATGACAAGATTTATTAAACTTGAAATTCTATCAAAGGGACAAGCGGAGTTCAAAATTCAAGAGTGACACTAAAGTGTCCTATTTATGCAAATCACCCCAAGTCCTTTGAACAACTCATTTGAGGGGGGTAAATGCACAAATAGTCATTCTTAGGGATGTTATTTAGAAATTAACCAATATTTATTTTGTTCTGAAATTTGAAATTAAAAATCTTAACTTCAGAATAATTCAGGAGTTTTTTTCTCCTGAAAATTTGAATTGAAAAACCGAAATTCAAGATGCACCGATTAATTCCTAGATAGTAACCCTTTAGAGTGACTACCTGGTGTAATTTCTACCTCATTTGAGCGCATTGAGGCCGAAGCCGAAGTGAATAGCATTGAAGCCCAAATACATTTTCATCTCGAAAGCCCGGCCTGAATAAGGAGAAATGAATGGGTATCTAAAACCCTATTAAAGAGGCACTGAGCTACACACTATCATTCCATTCTCAACAAAGAAGAAACCCTAGCGCCGCAGTGTTCCTCGAGTTCTCTCCTCCAAAGCGAAGATGCAGATCTTCGTGAAAACCCTAACGGGTAAAACAATCACCCTTGAGGTTGAATCTTCCGACACAATCGACAATGTGAAAGCCAAGATCCAAGATAAGGAAGGGATTCCCCCAGATCAGCAGCGTCTGATTTTCGCCGGAAAGCAGCTTGAAGACGGCCGAACCCTAGCCGATTACAACATCCAGAAGGAGTCGACTCTTCATCTCGTGCTCCGTCTCCGTGGTGGTGCTAAGAAGAGGAAGAAGAAGACTTATACTAAGCCTAAGAAGATTAAGCACAAGAAGAAGAAGGTTAAGCTTGCTGTGCTTCAGTTTTACAAGGTGGATGATTCTGGAAAAGTCCAGAGGCTTCGTAAGGAGTGTCCTAATGCTGAGTGTGGTGCTGGAACTTTTATGGCTAACCACTTTGACCGTCACTACTGTGGTAAGTGTGGGCTCACCTATGTTTACAACAAGGCCGGCGCCGATTGATCCCTATGTTTAGCTCTGTTTAAATGCTGTCGTCAATTTTATCTTTTTGTCGAACGGTTATTTTGTATGGATTTTCCTTTTAAAATGATGTGGCAACCTTGGGATTGTTGAGTTATTTAACAGTTTTTGCTTGTTCTTAAATTTTTTTGATTAGTATTATTTATATTCCTAATTATCTACTTTATATGGGAGTGTTCAACATATTAGCGACTGCGGTGCTGTGTAAGGTGCTCTCAAGGCCTTGTGTGTTGGAAAATGTATGCTTTTGTAGGAGTTTGATAGTTCACTTTTTTATTCATAGCCTTTTATACTCGGATGGGGTTGTAAATGAACCCAATCTAAAATAGAAAACTCGACTCACCTACCTTTATAACAAGGCCGGTGCCTACTGAGGCTTATGCTTAGCTCTGTTTTAAGATCATCAATTTTATCTTTTTGTCGAACGGTACGTTTAGAGTTTTTCCTATATGAGGATTATCCTTTTTAGTGTATGTGGCAACTGTGTGATTGTTGAGTTATTTTAACAGTTCTTGCTTATTGCTCTTAAACTTCATGTGGGAGTGTTCATCGCAATATTAGCTAATTTGGTGCAGTGCAAGTATATATCATAGCAAATATGGTGCAGTGCAAGTATCTGGGGGTTTCAAGTCCTTTGTAAGAAACTGTATTTGGGAGTTTATGAGGTTTCACAGTTTTGGTTTCATCATTTTGCACCCGGATCGGGTTGAACTGAACCCAATCATAAATAGAAAAGAAAATTGAAGCAATAGGTGTTAGATTTGCTCTTGAAAATATACCAACTGAAGTTGATTTATTACCTTCAATCATGGGGAAGCTATTTATTCCTTTAACTTTCACTTAAGCTTGTTAGATTTGCTATGAATTAGATTTATTTCGAGTCTAGATCACGTTTATCCTGAAACTTTTGCACGTCCTGGTTGCTTTCATCTGGTCTCTACCGCGAACACTATGCTCCTTTAAACCTTTTTTTGGTTTGTAGCTTTCTTGTAGTTGGGATAACACGTAAGGTATGGCTTTTCGGCTTTGCTACTTAGTTATGTTACTATCATAGAATGAAGATTGCTTATATGCTTATTTCTGGGCCAATAGAGGTGCCTGTTAGTTTTTAGTTGTGTCACACCATAGTTATGAGGTTTAGGTTTAGCATTTTGTGTCAGTTATTCACCATATGATATCTGAGAGTTCTGTTAGAAATTCTTTTCAAGGCAATAGAAATCTATCATGATAGTTTTAGCCTCTCGTTAAAATGATTACTTGAAAACATTAGATTATAGGTAGTTTCGCAAGTCACTTAGGAACCAACAAACAAAGATTGACCAGTTGGTACAAAAGCAGCACAGGTTGTGTGTTGTACCAGTTTGAATCATCTGGCATAAGTAGAATGACAATGCCGGAGCCGTAGAGGTGTTCTACTGAAAAGCAAAAGGAGATTATGATCGTCCTCACACTTGTGAGTCCAAAGGAGATTATGATCCTCACACTCATCTTTCTGGACACGGGCGGATGCAGTAAAATATGTGTAAAAATTCACTTAAATTGCAAGAAATAGTAGATATGAACCCATAACCTAAAAAATATAATGGGTTTGAACCCATAGAAAATTAATATTGGATTTCTAATATAATACTACTTTGGTGTGTGTGAGTGCTATATTATGGATAAAGTGATCTAATCAGGATGGTACAGTGGTACTGGACATGGAAATATGTTTTTGGCGATAATTCGTCAAGTGTCGCACCATGAATAATTGAATATATGAGAATGTGGTCTCAATTGAGTCATCAACGTAAACATTGGCCATCTTGTGTCAATGTGCGAATCAAAAGCTGACATTGGTTCCTCACATGCTAAAATCGAATGTTTAAAATTTATAAGACGACCTCAAAGTGATGTAATAAATCGGAGTACAAATAAGATCCTGAACCAAAGTAAAGAAAAAAGCGAGGAAGAACTAAATTAGGTATAGCGCGTGCCTCCAATGTGCTGGACCTTTCTGCCAAACGCCCCAGGCTAATAGATGTTCGGTAAAAAAAAAAAAAGGATATAGTGATAGTAGGCATGCGCTATACCTAGTTCACTCCTCGCAGGCAGTGAACTTCTCTCTGATTTCCTCTCTTCTTTTAACTTCATCTCAGACTCATATCTCTAATGCTTCACAGAGTTGAGTTTAGTGCCATTTTATAGAACGACATATTTGTCACTGTGGAGATTACCGGAAATTGAGGACTTCAACAACGACTAATATGAATCTTGAACAAAGATTTTGGGGTTGCAAACTTTCAAATGTGAGTAATTTTTCTCGATTAATATTGATCTAGCATATGGGGTTGTACTCACCCATTAGTAATTATTGGTTGTATGATGTAGAATAAATGCCCCAACTATTTTAGGTGGCATGAGGAGCCAATGGTTAACCAAGACTCGTTGTTGAAAAGTTCCTCGGTTGATATTTTTACTGCGTCTTTACAAAACAATATGAAGTTTAAATACCAATTTAAGCACAAAGAAGCCAAAGAGGACATGAATTTTCTTAGAACACAAAAGAATCAAAACAAATAAAAAAATACCTTAACATAGGTCTACCGAATTTAAACACGAGAGAGATTATCTCAAAAAAATAATTAAATGAAGATGGAAAGCAGAGGGACCATCTAAACTTGAAATGTGATTTATTGTTTGTTGTTTGTTGTTTGGAAATGTTGTATTGTTGATTAGATGTATATGTCTTGTTTGTATGCTTTCTGTATCATCGTCACATTAGCAGTTATCTTTTCAGCAGATTGTATATTTTGTGATTTATTTTACATTTTATTGGTATGTTTGTTTTTATAAAGAAGTATGGCATATTATTCAAAATTATGTTATTAGGTTTCATATTCAACTAAATTATTATACACTATGAAATCAAAAGAATTTCACTACTCTGTAGGGTAGACGCACTCAATATTGTCATCTGATAGATAATCTTCGTTTGTTAAGTCAATTGCTTCTATCAACTAATGTTAAATTCCTACCGGTCAATGCCGCTTGTTCCTCAGCCAACTTGACAATGTAGAACCTACCGCGTCTTAAAAACATTCGATTGTTCTCTTTTCTAATCGTCTTTACTGTAACCTCGCATGATTCTCGATCCCGTCGAGGCATTGTTGTTGAGAATCTTGTTGGGACAGGAGTTGCAAGCATTTCCACATCTCGAACAAGACTTTGTGATTCAGCGTGCCTATGTGCCCACTTACATTGTAGTCCACAATAATACTTGCATATATCGGGATATTTTAGTTGATGGAAATTGTCATTTTGTTCAGTCAGAACGTGAGGCTTATTGTGCCAAATTCGATTTGTGTGTTATCACAGAAAGAATCAGTAGAGTAGTTACTGTGATTAGAGCTGCCTTTATCACTAGCATTCTGGTCCTTAAGAATACTGACCAATCAATATTTTCTCTGCTTGAGTTGGGTGACGATGTTTTACTTGTCGGTATATTTTTTTGAACGAAACCATCTTTATATAGTGCAAAATAATAGAATAAAAAAGTATGTAATGCATAACATCACTAAAACGTGGAATTCTTGCGTCTAATATGGTTAATAAAATCTACATTCATCTGACATCTCGCAATCAGTACCGGAATCAGACTTGGCTACATAATTACTATTACTGATTTGAGTTCGGATGCAACACATTTTCATACGGTTGTTTTCCTCGTGAATACGATTCAGGGCAAAATTAAATTATTTAGGGTATTGATCTGGCACGGCTCGTCGGGGCATTTGCATCTATACCCGTTTTTTGTGTCACGTTTTAACTTGTGCCCGCTTTGTAAAAAAAATTGCAAACGTACCAGTTTTTGTCGCATAACTTCAGCTAGGGTGGGCAAAAAATCCGAAAAATCGAATTCCGAACCGAACCAAATTAATTTGATATTTCGGTTTCCGTTTTTTCGGTATTTCGGTCTAATTCGGTACGTGAATTTCGGTATTTCGGTTCGGTTTTCGGTTTTATAAGTGAATTATTTCGGTATACCGAAATACCGAAATTTGCTAATATATTATACAGCCCAAACCCCAAAGCCCCAAACCCAATTATGAATTACCTATTTTATTTGATTTTGGGCCACAGCCCACACGCCCACAGCCCACACGCCCACAGCCCACACGCCCACAGCCAGGCCCAGCTGCGCCCCAAACCCAATTACCAACTCCCAACACTCAGACTCTCAGACTCATCGAGAATTCGAGTTCGACATAGGGTATTAGCATTAGGGTTTGCTTACTGCTTCAGTTCAGCCTTCGCGGTAGGGGTGGGCCGTGGGCGTTCGCGGTGCTTAGGACTTAGGAGATATCATCGAGAACGAGAAGAAGAAGACGAGAATCGACTGCGACTCTAGGATATCAGTCTGCGAATCGAGTTACGACCAGTCGACATTCGAGCTCGAGTCTCATCTCATCTTCACCGGTTAACTTCACTACTTTTGTAAGTTTTGTAAGTCTCATCTCATTCTCATGATCTCATCCCAGTACTCGACTACTCTCTGAGGTTTTTGTTGAGATTTAATTTCTGATTTTCTGCATCAAACTATTTTAGGGTGTTAGGCGGCGATTTCCAGCTCGATTCGATTCCGGGCAAACGAAGTATCGAAGGCGCTGCTGTCCTGTTCCAGTCTACCGAGCTCGATTCAATTTCAATTTCAAAGGTATGTTTCGCTTTCTTTTGGTTGTATTGCTGATTGAATGAACTGATATTCCGAGCTTTTCCCTTTGGTAGGAAAATATCATCTGTATCACGTTAATACTCTTTCTTTTGGTTGTATTACCTTGTTTAGGTGTGATTTTTTGAACTTTACCATATCATATTCATATGAGTAACTAACAATAGCAGACTCCTCTCTTTGAAAATCATGAAATACAGTATCTTCTGACTTCTAGTATGTTGGCTTCTAGAATTTCAAGAAAAGATTTAGTCACTCTATTAGCTTCTCAGCTGAGCTGGAGTTCTCAATGGTGTTACATCAGCTCTATTGTCAGTGACTATCAAGAATTGGTGTAACAATTATGATTGATGTAATCAAGACCTTAGAAACTATCAAGAATAATGTTTCTAAAGCAAATTCTAAGTTACAGGAAATTGTTATTGATATTCAAAAAGTCAGAAAATGATAATACTTGAAGATAACTAAAAACCACTGAAAAGTGAAAATGCTAATCCTAGACTTATAATGTGCACACATAAGAAAACTCATGTTACTTTGGTAGCAAGGTAGATAATACTTGTATTTGTTTAATTTTGTAAGGTAGCAAGGTACTTATTAGTTAATTGTTATTGATAGCAAGGTAGTTATTAGTTAATTTGTTGATTGTTAATTTATGTTTATATTTGTTTAATTTTGTATAGATGGAAGATACAAGTAAAGTAAGTGATGTTGGTTCTACTGAAAGTTTACCTATTACGGTAGATAGTAACACCAACAACATTGATAGTGAAGATTCCAAGAAAAGGAAAGCAATGCAACCTAGGTCTGACGTTTGGAACCATTTTGATAAATTTGAGGTTAATGGGGTTGGGAAAGCACGGTGTCGATATTGTAAACAAGCTTATGCTGCTAATTCATCTAAGAATGGAACAACAGGATTGAAGAATCATTTGCTTAGATGCAAAGAATACCCACTTAAAATTGCAGAAGATAATAGTCAAACAAAGCTAAATTTTCAATCTTGTCAAAATGATGAATGATCAATTTGGAAATTTGATCAAAAAGTGGTTAGGAGGGCCTTAATTGAGATGATAGTTACTGATAAACTACCATTTAGCTTTGTAGAAAATGAAGGCTTTAAAAAGTTTATGAGAAAAACTCAACCACTATTTCGTATTCCTTCTCATAGAACAATAACAAGGAACTGTTATGAAGTTTACGGTGAATTGAGGGAAAATCTAAAAAGTTCTTTTAGAGAAGCACATCCAAAAATTTGCCTAACAACAGACACTTGGACTTCATTACAAAGAATAAATTATATGTGTTTGACAGCCCACTTCATTGATAGGGATTGGAAGTTGCATAAAAGAATACTTAATTTTTGCCCTATCACTAGTCATAAGGGTGAAGAGATGGCTAAAGCTATTAGGGATTGTTTGCTTGAATGGAAATTAGACAAGGTTTTCACTATTACTGTGGACAATGCTTCTTCAAATGATGTAACTGTCAAAGAATTGTCTAAACAGTTAGATATGTGGAAAACTAATATGATGAGTGGTAAACATCTTCATGTGAGATGCATGGCTCATATACTAAATCTAATTGTGCAAGATGGTTTGAAAGAACTTGATGCTTCTGTGACACATGTTAGAAATATTGTGAGGTATGTGAGATCTTCGCCCGCAAGGACCTTAAAGTTTAAACAGTGTTGTGCACATGTAAAGGTAGAATGTACCAAAACGTTGTGTTTGGATGTTCCTACCAGGTGGAATTCCACCTATTTGATGTTGGATACAACACAACAATTTGAAAAAGCCTTTGACAAGTTGCATCTTTTTGATGATGGATTTTCTGCATATCAATATTCTCATCTTTGTGAAGATGGTGGTAATGCAGGTCCTCTTGAATCTGATGATTGGGTGAATGTGAGGAATGTTATAGAGTTTCTTGCAAGATTTCACGAGCTAACTAAAAAAGTTTTAGGTTCACGTTATGTCACTTGTAATTCTCATTTTGAGGATGTATCTGAACTTTATTGTCATTTGAAAATGTGTTTAGCTAGTGAGGATGGGCATTTGAAGAAAATGGCTGAGCAAATGCAAGAAAAGTTCAAGAAGTATTGGGGTGAGCCTGAAAAGATGAATAAAATGATTTTTATTGCTTCCGTCTTGGATCCACGTAACAAATTTGAATATGTTGAGGGAGCACTTGAAGAACTTTTTGGGGAGGAAAAAGGGAAGAAAATAAATGCTGAGGTGTATGCTTATATGAATTCTTTGTTTGGAGAGTATCTAAAAAAGTATTCAACCGAATCTTGTCATCAATCTCCATCTAATTCTACTTCATCTAACAACATATCTAATACACGTAGTGGGAGTGTTATAAGTGCATCAAAAATTAGGACTAAGCTTAGCTTAAAGAAACAAAAGGAAGACAATGGAAGTGGGGGTGCTAAATCGGAGTTGGATAAATACATTAGTGAAGAACAAGAGCCTTTTAGTGAAGAATTTGATATCTTGAGTTGGTGGAAAACACATGCTCCTAGATTTCCTATTCTTTCGGAGTTGGCTCGTGATGTGTTGGCAATTCCAATTTCTAGTGTGGCGTCGGAATGCGCGTTTAGCACTGGTGGCCGTATTCTTGATTCATTTAGGAGTTCATTGACTACTAAATGTGTGCAATATCTTATTTGTGTTCAAGATTGGATTAGAGAAGAGAAGAATCCTATTAGTGTTGAAGAAGACTTGAAGTATCTTGAGGAACTCGAGCTTGGTAAGCTTTAATATTTTGTTTGTATTTTAATTCAAAATAATATATCATGCCTTTTCATTTGTATGACATATTTGGTCGTATTATCTTTAGATATGGAAAATAATGGAAGCACTACTAGCATTGTTTGATGTATAGTTGCAACTTGCATCTTGAGGGGTAAGTTTAATACTCTATTTGTTTGGTGATAATGATATACTTAATAGTTTGTAGTTTTGTTTTATTATCATCAAACTATAATATTCTAACATATGATTTATATTTTTTTTAGGTTCAAGTTCAAGTGCAATCATGCCCCGTGCTACTGCTCAACGCTCCGATATTTGGGAATATTTTGTGGTGAAAGAAGATAACGGAGAAGTTCGCAAGTTTGTTGTCAAGTATGTGAAATCCACCCACATTCACCATTTACTATTATTCTTTTTGACCATTACTATGTTGGCGATCCACTAGGGGTACTTCGAATCCTTGATGGAGCAATTCTATAATATTTTTTTACCTTCTCGTAGACCGCGCCGTTGATGGCGGAGTTGAATTTACGCCAGAGTTGTCTTACTGGGGGGTGGAATGGATCGACATTTAATTTGTGTGTGGTGATTTCCTTTGGGATGCCGACATATCTGCATGGCTGGAAGCAAACAAATATGGATTAGCTATTAAGAATTGACTGAATTTATCTGGTGCCCTGAGTTTGCAGTCGATATATGCCTTCTTGCTATGGTCGTTGAGGTCCAATTGAATCGGGTCAAGGTTTTGTATGATCGAATTTATAGCCACGACTACATCAGGATCCTTGATGACGTACCCGATCTCCTTTCACGTCGACCTCGACCCTGTTGATTGCTATGCTTCATTTTCTTTGTCTTTTTTTTGTTGGGTGGTCGTGCTATCCAAGGCGATGTGGTAGCATTCTTGGACTATGCATTGTTCCCCACATATGCTGAATATTCCCCATGGTGTTGGGAATTTAATTACTTGATACAGGCTGGAAGGGATGGCTGATGAGATGTATCCATAGTCGTCTTACTATGGCGTTGTACGCAATGGCCTAGTCCATGATGTGGAATATTGTCGCCAGAGTCACGCCACCGGCCAAGATGGGGAGTGTAATTTCCTTGGATGTCCGCTCAACTGCATTATTAAAATTAGTTAGTGTGATGCAGCGCAATACTATCTTATCCTCAAGTCTCATTTGGGTAAGGACTCGGGGATGGATAATGCATGCACCACTTCCATCATCCACTATTATACGTTTTACATCGGTATCTAAAATTCGTAGAGTAATAACGAAGGCATCATTATAAGGAAAAGTCAAACCGTCAGCATCCGACTCGTCGAATATGATACTTTCTTCAAGTCCGTCGTACTGTCCACGGGTGATAAACCGCTTGAGCTTATGAGTGGTAGTGAACTTCACACTATTGATAGAGGCGTCATCACTGCCGCTGATGATCATGTTGATAGTACGAGCTGGCGATGTCAGCTTTGGCAGGCCTTGATGTTCACGTCCTCTGGCAAAATTGGTTCTCCCTTTATCGCTTAACAACTCTTTGAGGTGCCCTTGCCACAACGTGTTTACGACTTATTGCCTGAGGGCAATGTAGTCTTCTATTTTGTGCCTACATCCCTGGTGGAACTCACAAAGGGCATCAGATTTTCTGGTGTACGGATCCAATCTCATCTTCGGCAGCCACTTCACCTTTGTTCTGAGTTTCTTAAGAGCGTAGACTATTTTTGTAGGTGACATACAAAAATTGTGAGCAGATACTAAGGGGGCATACCTCTTTTGTTCCGGTGAGTTCCCGTCCTTGGACGGGATGGACCTTCTTTATAGCGTGGGAAGGGCACGGTAACCGTTATAATGTATGGTTGATTCTGCTCTTGTTGGTTCACGGAACCGGGTGATCTCTTCTGGTGTTGTCTCTTTATTCTTTTTTGGATTCGGTCTATACCGAGGTTAGGCGGTTAGTTGGTCTGTTGAGGTCGTCCTCGTCTGCTCGGACCTCGTCACTATAAGCATTATGGATTTCATCCCAAGTAGTTGGAGGATACTTCATCAATCGGCTTAACAATTTTCTAGTTGCTCTAGAATCATCTCTATTCAGCCCGTTCTGAAAAGTTGTGATCACCATTCCTTCGGATACGTTCGGTAGAAGCATCCTTACCCTATTGAACCGGGTAAGGAAATCCCTTAATCCCTCTCCCAAGGACTTTTTAATAGCAAATATGTCATTTACTCTTACTTTGGCCTTATTGGCTCTGGCATGGACGATTACTAACTTATCGATCATTTCCTCAAAAGTTTCTATGGAGTGGGCCGACAATTGTGAATACCATGTTAATGCCCTTCTCATGAGGGTTTTGCCAAACTTCTTTAGCAAAATGGAGGACACTTGTTCCTTGGCGAGGTTGTTGCCTTTCACTGCAGTGACGTAGTGAGTCACATGATCCTCAAGATCATCGTTCCGTCGTATATCCTGAGGTAGGGCGGCATTTTGAAGGTCTTTGGTATGGCATGCAGGGCTGCATCATCTCTATACGGCTTCTCTACGAACCTACCGGCGTCCCTTTTTGGTAGCAGCTTAGGTGCGTCCGGCATCTTATCAACTCGTTCTTGATGTTCTTTCATCTGGTCTCGGAGCGCCCTGTTTTCATTCTCCATTTCTTCCATCCTATTTAGAATAGCAGCGAGGGTTCTATCACCTGCACTGCTAGTGATATTGTGAGTTATACATGTCGTTTGAGGGTTCAGTTGGTTGTGCTTCTCGTATGTTATGTCCTGCAAGCTCCTACGGTTCCTACAGTCATGTGTGGAGCAGGTTTGTTGAGGATGCTTGCTAGCATGTCGGTCAGCTATGCTTCGAGGAGTTTTCATAGCTGGGGGCGTCTCTTCTTCTGCAGATGTGGAGGCCCCCTTTCCGCTGGATTTTGTTATGCTGCAGTGTGGGGGAGGCGGCCTCTCTCACCTGCGGGACGCGTTGGGCGTCGTGTCTTCACGTACTGTTTCACAGCTTTTGTTGATAACATTCATGAGGTTGATTGGGAAGATACTTATTATTTTTTCCTCTCTCCTTTGGTTATGTAGGGATTTATATGCACAAAGGAAGGAGATCAGGGTTTTCGACGTTAATGGCTTGCGTTTATTGTAGATATGGGAAACTGAAAATTTAACTAAGAAATTCCCACAAACGGCGCCAAATTATTTGACCAAAAAATATAAATATTGGTTCAACCAATTAAATTTATGTAAATGAGGATTAATCCTAGCTAACAATAATATCCCAAAGATATAGTTTTCAAAAGTGCAATAAATTTTACGTGAGTATATTTTGATAATAGCGGCAACATACAATCGAGATTCCAGAAATCAAAAGCAATAATGTAATATTCAATATCAATTAATAGCAATAAATGAAATTTAAGTAAATAGAATGAATGAGTCACACAAGAAAGGGTGAAATTAACCAATGTTCTTTCTGACAATGATGAGTGATGGACAATCCTTTAAATATCTGAGTTTTCTCGGACCTAGTGAAAAAGTGTAGACAGGGTGAAAATGTGATATTTGTATACTTGCAATGAGATCCGATCCTCTTTCTCAAGTCAAACTGTCTTTTAACAAATAAATATTTCATACCCCCTATAATTGTGTCTCTTTCTATTTACGGGGAACATATTCCTAAACATCCTAACAGTACATGTGCAGAGAATATCCACTAGAATATTTTCTTTAATGTCCAATCTTGAATCTAACTGTTATAACTCTATTAAAAGCACTCGACCTCGACTCAGTCCATGTTGACTCTTTGTGACGACCCGGCTGGTCGTCTTAAGAATTTATGCCCCGATCCCCCATTAACTGCTTTCTCCAAGTTTATTTTTGCTATTTTGATTTTCTGGGATGTTCTGTTTTGAGTTTCGGAGAGTTTTGGGACACTTAGTCCCTAAATGAGAGCTTAAGTGTTGGAAAGTTGGCTGTAGTTGGAACAGTGTGAAGACGGCCTTGGAATGGAAATCCGATGGTTTTGTTAGCTCCGTTGGGTAATTTTGTGCTTAGAGTCATGTTCGGATTGTGTTTTGGAGGTCCGTAGCTAATTTAGGCTTGAAATGCCGAAAGTTGAATTTTTGAAGTTTTCGGTTCGATAGCGAGATTTTGATCCGAGGGTCGGAATGGAATTCCAGAAGTTGGAGTAGCTCCATAGTGTTTAATGTGACCTGTGTGAAAAATTTCAGGTCATTCAGATGAGGTTTGATAGACTTTTTGATCGAAAGCGTATTTTTAGAGTTTTTGGAATTCTTAGACCAGAATCCGATAAAAAATAGGTGTTTTGATGTTGTTTTGAGTGTTCTGAAGGTTGGAACAAGTTTGAATGATTTTTTAGGATTGGTTGGCAGGTTTGGTTGACGTCCCGGGGGCCTCGGGTGTGTTTCGGATGCTCAACGAGTCATTTTTGGACTTAGAGGATTGCAGAAAATGCAGCAGGTCTTCAGTTCTGGTTTCCTTCTTCGCATTCGCGAGTGGGGTCTCGCGTTCACGAAGAGGAACTGGGGCTGGTGGAAGCTTAACGCTTCACGTTCGTGAAGCTGAGAGGTTGTATGCCTACGCGTTCGTGAAGAGGGTCCCACGTTCGCGTAGGAGGGGGAAGTTTGCCCTCGCATTCGCGAAGCACAACTTCGCTTGGCCAAGATGTCCTTCATCGCGAACGCGATGCCCCCTGTCGCAAACGCAGTAGCAAACTTCCCCCTCCTACACGAATGCGGGAGCCTCTTCGTGAACGCAAAGCGTTAAGCTTCCACCAGCCCCAGCTCCTCTTCGCGAACGTGAGATCCCACTCGCGAACGCGAAGAAGGGAACCAGAACTGGAGACCTGCTGCATTTTCTGCAATCCTTTAAGTCCAAAAATAACCCGTTGAGCATTCGAAACATACCCGAGGCCCCCGGGACCTCAACCAAACCTGCCAACCGATCCTAAAACATCATTCAAACTTGTTCCAACCTTCAGAACGCTCAAAACAACATCAAAACACCTATGTTTCATCGGATTCAAGCCTAAGAATTCCAAAAACTCTAAAAATACGCTTTCGATCAAAAAGTCTATCAAACCTCATCCGAATGACCTGAAATTTTGCACACACGTCACATTAAACACTATGTAGCTATTCCAACTTCCGGAATTTCATTCCGACCCTCAGATCAAAATTTCACTATCGAACCGGAAACTTCAAAAATTCAACTTTCGGTATTTCAAGCCTAAATTAGCTACGGACCTCCAAAACATAATCCGAACACGCCCCTAAGCCCAAAATTACCCAACGGAGCTAACGGAATCATCAGATTTCCATTCCGAGGCTGTCTTCACACTATTCTTACTACGGCCAACTTTCCAACACTTAAGCTCTCATTTAGGGACTAAGTGTCCCAAAACTCTCCGAAACTCAAAATCGAACATCCCGACAAATCAAAATAGCAGAAATAAACTTGGGGAAAGTAGTTAATGGGGGATCAGGGCGTTAATTCTTAAGATGACCGGCCGGGTCGTCACATCCTCCTACACTTAAACATTCGTTCGTCCTCGAACGAGCATAGAGACATACCTAAAGTAGTGAAAAGGCGAGGGTAACGACTGCACATATCTTGCTCGGTCTCCCAGGTCGCCTCCTCGACCGTCTGACCCCGCCACTGAACCTTTACTGCAGCAATATTCTTTGACCTCAGCTTTCTAACCTGCCTGTCTAATATTGCCACTGGCTCCTCAACATAAGATAGATCCTTGTCCAACTGGACTGAACTGAAATCTAACACATGCGACGGATCACCGTGATACCTCCGGATCATCGAAATATGAAATACCGGATGAACACCTGCCAAGATGGGAGGTACAGCCAACTCATAAGCAACCTACCCAACATGCCTCAATATCTCAAAAGGGCCAATAAACCTCGGACTCAACTTCCCTTTCTTCCCAAATCTCATAACGCCCTTCATAGTCGAAACCCGAAGCAGAACCCGCTCTCTAACCATATAGGAAACATCACGAACCTTCCGGTCCACGTAACTCTTCTGTATGGACTGGGTTGTATGGAGTCTATCCTGAATCACCTTAACCTTCTCCAAAGCATCTTGAACCAAGTATGTATCCAACAATCTAGCCTCACCCGGCTCAATCCAACCCATAGGGGATCTACACCGTCTCCCATATAAAGCCTCATACGATGCCATCTGAATGCTGGACTAATAGCTATTGTTGTAAGCAAACTCCACCAATGGAAAGAACTGATCTCAAGACCCTCCAAACTCGATAACACACGCACGGAGCATATCCTCAAGAATCTGAATAGTGCGCTCGGACTGTCCGTCCGTCTGAGGGTGAAATGTTGTACTCAACTCCACCCGAGTACCCAACTCATGCTGAACAGCCCTCTAGAACCGTGATGTGAACTGAGTACCTCTATCTGAAATGATAGACACTGGAATACCATACAGACAAACAATCTCCCGGATATAAATCTCCGCCAACCGCTCCAAAGAATAAGTAGTACACACAGGAATCACCCAAATAGCGTCGAACTTCCTCAAAGTCCGTAGGAGCCCAACTACAAAGTCCATGGTGATCCGCTCCCACTTCCACTCTGGAACCATCCGGTCTCTGGTGCTCATACTTCACTTGCTTACAGTTGAGGCACCGAGCTACAAATTCAACTATATCTTTCTTCATCCGTCTCCACCAGTAGTGCTGCCTCAAATCCTGATACATCTTCACGGCACCCGGATGAATGGAATACCGCGAGCTATAGGCCTCCTCTAGAATCAACTCTCGAAGCCCATCAACATTGGGTACACAAATCCAACCCTGCATCCTCAATACCCCATCATCACCAATAGTCACATCTTTGGCATCACTGTGCTGAACCTTGTCCTTGAGGACAAACAAATGAGGGTCACCACACTACCGCTCCCTGATACGATCAAATAAGGAATACCGAGAAACCACACAAGCTAGAACCCGAATGGGCTCCGAAAGATCCAATCTCACAAACTGGCTAGCTAAGGCCTGAATATCCATCGCCATAGGCCTCTCCGATGCTGGTAAATAAGCCAAACTCCCCAAACTCTCTGCCCGACGACTCAAAGCATCGGCCACCACATTGGCCTTACCCGGGTAATACAAAATAGTGATGTCATAGTCCTTCTGCAACTCTAACCACCTCCTTTGTCACAAATTTAGATCTTGTTACTTGAACAAGTGCTGCAAGCTCCGATGGTCAGTATAAATCTCACAAGGAACACCGTATAAATAATGTCGCCAGATCTTTAGGGCGTGAACAATGGCAGCTAACTCAAGGTCGTGGACCAGATAGTTCTTCTCATGTACCTTCAACTGTTTGGACGCGTAGGCAATCACCCTACCGTCCTGCATCAACACCGCTCCGAGGCTAATCCTCGAGGCATCACAATAAACCGTATAAGATCCCGAACCTGTAGGCATTATCAAAATTGGGGCTGTAGTCAATGCTGTCTTGAGCTTCTGAAAGCTCACCTCACACTCCTCCGTCCACTGGAACGGAGCACCCTTCTGGGTCAACCTGGTCATAGGGGTTGCAAGCAATGAAAACCCCTCCACAAAACGACGGTAGTAGCCTACCAAGACAAGGAAACTGCGGATCTCGGTAGCTGAGGATGGTTCGGGCCAGCTCTGCACGGCCTCTATCTTCTTCGGATCCACCTGAATACCCTCACTCGATACCACATGGCCGAAGAATGCCACTGAATCCAACCAAAACTCACATTTAGAGAACTTAGCATATACCTTCTTTTCTCTCAGAGTCTAAAGCACAATCCTCAGGTGCTGCTCATGATCTTCCAGACTCCGGGAATACACCAGAATATCATCAATAAAAAAATGACGAATGAGTCAAGATACGGCTGGAACACACTGTGCATCAAATGCATAAAGGTTGCTAGGGCATTGGTCAGCCCAAATGACATAACAAGGAACTAGTAATGACCATACCAAGTCCTGAAAGCAGTCTTCGGGATATTTGGCTCCCGAATCTTCAACTGATGGTAAACCTGAGCGCAAATCAATCTTAGAAAACACCTGTGCACCCTGAAGCTGGTCAAACAGATCATCAATACGAGGAAAAAGATAGCGGTTCTTCACTGTAACCTTGTTCAACTGGCGATAATCAAGACACATACGCATAGAACCATCCTTTTTCTTCACAAACAAGACAGGAGCACCCCAAAGTGATACACTAGGCCGAATAAAACCCTTATCAAGCAATTCCTATAACTGATCCTTTAATTCCTTCAACTCAAGAGGATCCATACGATACGGAGGAATTGAAATGGGCTAAGTGCCCGGCAGCAGATCAATGCCAAAATCAACATCTCTATCAGGCGGCATGCTCGGAAGGTCAGTTGGAAATACATCGGGAAAATCCCATATTACTAGGACTGAATCAACTGAAGGGGTATCAATACTGACATCTCTCACATAAGCTAAATACGCGTCACACCCCTTCTCAACCATACACTGAGCTTTAAGAAAAGAAATAACTATACTGGGAGTTTGATCTAAAGTACCCCTCCACTCAACACGCGGTACACCTGGCATGCCAACGTCACAGTTTTGGCGTGACAATCAAGAATAGCATAATGGGGTGACAAGCAGTCCATGCCCAAGATAATGTCAAAATCTACCATGATGAGCAACAATAGATCGGCTCTGGTCTCAAAACCACTAAGAGCAACCAAACACGACCGATAAATGCGGTCCATAATAAGAGAATCTCCTATAGGAGTAGAAACATAAACAGGGGAACTCAAAGAATCTCGAGATACACCCAAATGCGGAGCAAAATAAGAAGACACATAGGAATAAGTGGAGCCTGGATCTAATAGAACCGATTCATCTCTGTGACAAACTAGTATAATACCTATGATGACAGAATCGGAGGCAATAACCTTGGTACGGGCAGGAAGGGCATAGTATCGGGCCTAGAGTCCCCCTCTAGGGCGACCTCTACCTCTAGCTGGCTGAGCAGGTGCGACAACAACTAGAGCTGTAACCATAGCCTGAGAACTCTGTGGGGCACGCTGTGGCTGAGAAGTCTGTGGAGGTGCACTCCTCCCAAGTCTAGGGTAATCCCTCACCACATGGTGTGTGTCACCACACTCAAAACAAGCTCTGGGAGGATGTGGTGGCTGTGACTGGCTCGGGCCAGGTATGCTGGACTAACCTCTGAAAGCACCCTACGCAGGAGGCACGCTAGATACCGGAGGTGCATAATAAGGCTCCTAAGGTCTAGGTGGAGTTGGAATACCACTGGCTGCTGGAAGAGCTAAATGAATAAGGCGACTCATATAACCCCTACCATGACGACCTGCTGCTGGGGCACAGGCACTAGAGAAATGGCCCGACTCTCGAGACCTCTTGGCCTCCCTCTCCTCTCTTTCCCTAGTATGCATACCCTCAATCCTCCTAGCAATGCTCACCACCTGCTGATAAGAAATATCCATCTCCAATTCACGAGCCATGCTATACCTAATTCTAGGAATAATGCCCTCAATAAATCGGCGAACCCTCTTGGGAACAGTAGAAACCAAAGCTGGTGCATGCCTAGCCAAACTAGTGTAACAGACAACATACTCTAAGACAATCATAGCACCCTAGCACAAATGCTCAAACTCTGTGCGCCATACATCCCTGAGGCTCTGAGGAACATACTCTCTTAGGAATAGATCTGAAAACTGAATCCAAGTCAGTGAAGTAGCCTCATCTGGACTGTCTAACTCATAGGTGTGCCACCACTCATAGGCGGCTCCTCGAAGCTGGAAGGTAGTGAAGGAAACCCCGCTTGATCCTGATATAACCATGGTACGGAGAATGTAGTAACACTCATCTAGAAATCCCAGAGCATCCTCCGATGCTAGACCGCTGAATACAGGAGGCTTGTACCTCTTGAACCTCTCAAGCCTCAGCTCCTCCTCCTTGGAAGCCGCTACCCTGCCTTCGGGCAGAACTAGCACTGCAGGCAGTACAAGAATAATCTCAGGGACCTACTCAACATGCACTCGCTTCTCAAGAGTGCGAGCGGCATGAGTCTATGCTCCTCCCCCGGCCTGAGATGTAGCTGTAGCAAGGGGAAACAACCCTGCTTGAGCTAAAGTGGTGTACATGCTCATGAACTGTGCCAGAGTCTCTTGAAGAGTTGGAGTAGTAGTAGCAGTAGGTGTGTCAGGTGCCTGGACTCCGGCTGGAACTGCTGGTGGTACCTTGGCAGCAGCTCGCGCAGGTGCTCTGGCTGCACCACGTGCGCGTCCTCGGCCACTACCCCAGCCCTGGCCTCTGACGGCTGCAGTAGGGGGCGCGGGTGCCTGATCATCTCGGGTAGCACGTGTCCTCACCATCTGTGAGAGACTAGAAGATAGAAGTTTAGAATTGTAATGTCAAAATATCGCACGACAAGGAAATCAAATGAAGTGGAAATTTTCCTAACAGTTACATAACCTCTCGTAGATAAGTACAGACGTCTCCGTACCGATCAGTGAGACTCTAATAACCCGACTTGTGATCCATGACTCCTATGAACCTAGAGCTCTGATATCAACTTGTCACGACCCCGGTTCACCCTCCGTGAACCATCATGATGGCACCTAGTCCTCTACGACTAGGTAAGCCTAAATTGCGGAAGATAACCAAAGTGCGGAATAAAAACAAATTAAAATAGAATGAATAGTGATAAAACGATGTTTAAAAGTACCGCTCGGCATACACAATATTTAACTCTCAAACCAATACATACTTCCAAGACCCGGAAACCCATGAATCACAAGCTAAGGATCACTACACAGTACTCTAACTCTAGAATGTCTAACAAGAACAGAAATACAAAAAGGGCTAATACTTAAAAGCGAGAATAGAAAGGTCTGTGGACGCAGCAGATATACCTCGAAGTCGCTGGAGTAGTCGCCTCGCCTCAAGGGTGATAGGATGCTGAGTCGCAGTACCTGGATCTGCATATGAAAAACATGCACAGAAGGGACATGAGTACACCACATGCGTAGAAGGAGCATCACGTTCGCGATGAATGACATCTGGGCCAAGCGAAGTTGTGCTTTGTGAACGCGAGGGTCCTTCCGCGTTCGCGAAGAAGGATTTACCTGGGCAGATATAAAATTTCAAAGTCGAGGGTTTAGCTATTTTTGTGAAAACTAAAGCTTGGGAGCTCGGATTTGAGCGAGGTTTTGAGGGATTTTCAGAGATATCGATTGGGTAATGATTCTTAACTCCTTTTTTATTGTGACACATTAATCCAAACATGAATTCATCATTTAATTTCGGATTGGAGCTGAAAATTAGGGAAAAGTTGGAAGAAAGTTCTTAGACCTAGAATTCGACTTTTGATTGGGAATTTGACATTAGATTTGGATAATTTTGGTATGCATGAACTCGGGAGAGTGTGAGGATTCTGAAAATATAAATTTTACCCGATTCCGAGACGTGGGCCCGAGAGGCATTTTGGTCATTTTACCTAATTTCGCGTATTAGCTTAGAATTTCCTTGTAGAATCAGTTACTTGAAGTGTTATTTACATATGCAATTAAATTGAATAGATTTAGGCCGTTTGAAGTCTATTACTCATGGCAAGAGCGTGGTTTCAGGTTGATTTTGAGCCGGTTCGAGGTAAGTGGCTTGTCTAACCTTGTGTGGGGGACCTTTCCCTTAAGATTCAGTATATTTGATATTTTAAATGCCTTGTGCGTGAGGTGACAAGTGCGTACTTGAGCTAATTGTTGAAAATCCAGTTTTCTTTAAGTAATTTCAATTGTGTTCCTTTTCCTCTTTCATTTTACTTGCAATTTAAACATGCTGTTAGCTTAGAAAAGCATGTCAGTTGACTTAACTGTTTATTTACTTAAACTGCCTTAATTGAATTATGTGGAGCATGTTAGATTAGAATTACCAGTTTATTTGATACGAAATCGAGCTTAATTGAGTATTCTTGTGTTGTTGCTGTGTGTTTTACTTTGGGACTACGAGACGGTATCCCAGGAGATCCCCTGTACATATTTATAATTTGAACTGAGGTGCAGGATACAGAGAGATCCCTGGCACGTATATTGAGGATATCAAGAGATCCTTGGGATACCAATAGATCCCTAACACATATTAAGGATACTGAGAGATCCTAGGGATACCAAGAGATCTCTGGCATATATTGAGGGTACAAAGAGATTCTCAGGATACTGAGAGATCCCCAGTTATTTCCCTGTGATTCTTTTGCCTTTGTTTCAGTTATTGAATTCCTTGTTTTTCCTGTATTAAATTCTTATCATTAGTTTTTAACTGTACTGCTTATCTTATACTGTCATGTCTTATATTTTTTATTTTATCTCAGTAGGGCCCTGACCTTCCTCGTCACTACCCGATCGAGTTTAGGCTTGGCACTTACTGAGTACCGCTGTGGTGTGCTCATGCCCCTTCTGCGCATGTTTTTCATGTGCAAATACAGGTACTGCAACTCAGTCCTATCACCCTTGAGGCGAGGCGACTGCTCTAGTGACTTCAAGGTATATCTGCCCTATCCGCAGACCGAGGAGTCCTTTTCTATTCTCGCTTTTAAGTATTAGCCCTTCTGTATTTCGATTCTTGTTAGACATTCTGGAGTTAGAGTACTGTGTAGTGATCCTTAGCTTGTGATTCATGGGTTTCTGGGTCTTGAAAGTATGTATTTGTTTGAGAGTTAAATATTGTGCATGCGGAGAGGCACTTTTAAATACTGTTTTATCACTCTTCATTCTGTTTTAATTTGTTTTTATTTCGCACTTTAGTTATCTTCCGCAATTAGGCTTACCTAATCGTAGAGGACTAGGTGCCGTCACGATGTTCACGGAGAGCGAACCGGGGTCGTGACACTCTTCGACCACAGACTTCGTCGCTTCTTAGATATTTTCGACGAACGTCAACCTGAGAATGCTTCAATATTACTTTGGTTTAAATTTTCTAAAGATAGATTTTGAACCATCCAGTATCCTCGTTAACACACCACTGTTGCTACGATATTATTTGGCTGTTATAACTTTGATTATAATCTCGTTTGGATTATTAGAACATGTAAACTCTTCTTCCAATGTACAAATTCTATCCATTAATCTGACGATATCTCCAGGATAGAACAAAGTTTTTCATTTTAATTGAAAGAACTAGTTCTACTGCATAGCTGATGGTTTGCAATGTTTATTTGAACTATAAAGGCACACTCTTTATACTAGCCATATTTGACAAATGTATAAGCTGGAAATGATTAAGAATAATTTGACAACACAATCATTACAAAAAAAAGAGTGAATTGTGGAGGTTAGAAACCTCTACTATTCGCTGTCATGGCAGTTGGGCAAACCCCCGTGGTAAGCATCGCCACTATTGATTTGCGGCAGATAAATACGGGGGTTTCCAGAACCTCCATGACAGCAAATAGCGGAGGTTTCTAACCTCTGCAAATTGTAATTTTAACCTCCGCAATCTCATGCACGAAAATAAATTTTTATTTTATAAATTTAACTTTTTTTTGAATGTAGGGGTTATAAACCCCGCAATTTCTTATGTATGCACTATCAAAATTTGTTCTTATTTATTTTTGGGGTTTTTAACCCCAATTATTTTTAAATATATTATAAAATTGATATTTTATCATCAATATGTCGTACATTTTTCCTAATATAAATTAAAATATTAATGCTTAAATCAAAACAATAAAATTAAGAAACATCAAACATTTCATTAACCATGAAAAATACTATGACAGAGTAGTATCATATGTCATCAAGCTAAATAAGAACATATAGTTAATCATCCAAATTAGTCAGCTATTACATTGTCTTAATACCTCCACTACAGTTAAAATGAGCCTCAATGGCTGTCACTGGGATTACTAGCACCAGAAGATCTTCTCGCATCCGTGGGTGAAACAAGTCCACTAACTGCATCACTTGGCTGTAGCAAAAAGTTAAAAAAAAAAACTATCAAGAGGAGAATCAGGAAACAAGTCAATGAGATGAAATATTTTTGTGCTTTGAAGAGAACCACAAAAATTACATATATTCACACTCATCTGGAGTATTAACACACTAACTACATAGTAACATAGCAAAATATACAAAAAGGTAACTGAGTTGAAGCATAAAAATGGAGTGAATTTTTCGTTAGAACTTACAGATAGTTTTCTTGGCCTCATAAAAAGAACGAGGGATCCGTGCAAATGTAAATGCGTCCCTCAACAAATCTAGTATCATGGTCATTCCCTTGTCACTTAGCCCAGACAAATATTTTATGTGATACAATTTTAATAAAATTTTTAGTTTTGAGTACTTGGACCCTTCATACAATTCTTCACTTCCATCTCTAAGCAACTCGAAAAAGTCTTTATCATTTGAAGCAGGCTTATCATTTAACCTTTCTTCACCACCCGCTACTTGTGATGAACCTACATCAACCCCATTGTGCCTTAGGCTTCCAAATGCTTCATTGATCAATAATTCTACCGGATTTTCAGGAAGTAATGTATCTTGTATAACCTCAATATTTATAGAATTAGGCAGTAATTTCTTTCACCATGAATACTCCAAGTGACATAATTTTGAGGGAATGGTTTGCAAATCAAATGATCGAGCGCTAA
Organism: Nicotiana sylvestris; assembly: GCF_000393655.2. Classification (NCBI taxonomy): domain Eukaryota; kingdom Viridiplantae; phylum Streptophyta; class Magnoliopsida; order Solanales; family Solanaceae; genus Nicotiana; species Nicotiana sylvestris. Next base: position 109,358,724 of record NC_091065.1, read on the forward strand.
CTCTCTAGTTTGCCACTTTGCGAATTCACATTTAGGACAAGGACACTTTATTCTATATCCAACAACAGTATTAGTAAATGCAAAATCTAAAAACTAATTTAAACCAAATAAATATTTCGTGGTATTCCTCGGATTCCTAATCCAAGATTTATCCATAGAAAAGTATTAACTTTCAAGTGTAGCTGATGAATCTTTCAGAATATAAAGAGAAAATATCAGTTCTCTATCGTTAGACTACGGAATATTAACTATGAAGCAATAAATACATACAACAAAAGCCATCTATAATCATAAATACTACCAAAATAGAAAGTTCCAAAACAAAGAATGCATTTGCATAGTCATAGTTATATCTCCCTAACAATAATAAATAGATTCAAAGACAAGTAAGTCAACAAACTATAAGCATCATGATAGAAAATAAAGTCAACAGACATTAAGTTATTTGAGGAGTAAAGACATACACAATACTAAACAACTTGAAAGAATAAAAATTACTTAAAAATAAATTGAAACGTACAAAATCTTCTACTATATGTGGAAGAAGTGAATAATAGTATTGGAATGTACAAAAATAAATTTCTTACCTCCGATATCGACATAAATCCAAAACCTTCTATTATATTTTTCGATAAATCAGTCTTCCTGTCCTATTTGATCAAAATAATAATTATTATACTCGAAACAGAAAAATGTTTGACAAATTGAAAACTAAAACAAATCAGAATTATAAATAGAGAGAACTTCATATTCAATTTTTATTTTTCAAACTAAACTCTATGAGAGAAAAGTAAAAATCAATGATTCTTAGATGTTAAGCAAAATTTTGTGCCTATAATCAATTTTAAAAACCAGAAACAAAAGAAACTAGCCTGGAACAGATTTTCTATCATGTAATCCAAATTACCTAAATTACTTACCCAAAACAATAAAATACAAATAGAAAAGGAAATTCTGAACAGTAAAAGGAACTGGCCAACTTTAAAGCATTATATCTACACAAATAGGCTAATTTCAATATCAAAACTCTAAATAATAACTATGATTTTAGATTTTTTAAGGATCAACCAGAAGTAAGAAAACAAATGCATACTGATTTTAAGAAAAAAAATATTGGATTTCAAATCCTTAGAACTTCAGTAAAGTTAACCAATATTTTAGCGAAGAACAAGCAAAAAAAGAAAACTTCTCATATGATTTACCATACGTGCATGCATAAAAGTGCATATGGATTTTTGAAATTATTCACAACTATTAAAAGATACTTCAATTAGCAATGAAGAAAGAAAAAATCTGGTACAAATGTATGAAATTAGGGTGCAAATGTAGGAAAAATCTGGTACAAAATCTGAGTGTGCCAAGATGCTAAAATACTTCAATTAAGAAAGCATCTAACACAAGAAGTAGTAATTGGGGAAATGTATGAAAATATTCATTATCCTAATAGGGCAAATGGTTTTCTTCTGTTGATATATAAGAATTGCCCTTAAACTTCACGATTAAACTATTCACAACAGCAAAAAGGTTTCATGAAATGGGTAAAATGGTAAGAGAGAGGATTTAGGGTGTGATATTCTCTTTGTTGATATGCTACTAGAAATTATTACATAACTTGTTCCTTCTAGGATATAAAATCCCAATACAATTGTATCAAGCAACGACTAAAATCAGTCAAAGAAATGGGACATGAAGAATTAGAAGTGAAAACGGACTGCCTACTTGCTGTCAAACTTTGATGACATACAATATGTCATGAGTAACACCCTCTTTGGGCTATTATTAAAAATTACAAATACTTGCTTGAAGCCAACAAAGAGAATATCACACACATCAAATGTTGAATCCAAAAGCATCTCACATAAGTTAACAATAAATCCAAAGCCAAAATACTTGCAGAGAGCGAATTTCAATTCAAAGAGCTCCAATCAAGAGTTACTGCGGAGAGAGAATGAAGTATCTGTGATAATTAAAAGTGTTGAATCTTTTAGTTAAACTAATTAATGATGAGATATAGGATGAATCTTAATTAAGAACAATAAATTCTAGATCAAATGTATTGAGGAATTGATGTAGTGAACGGCGTTTGATAACATCAAAGAGCACGTTTATATTCAATGAATGCTAATAATGTGATAACATAAATATGCAATAAATGTAGAATATGGCAGTAAATGTAATAAAAAGGAATCTACTACCCAATTATTGTGTGATTTGGGTGGTTCCTTCCCCTGACAACAACATGGAAATAAGAGAACTGAATATGATTATGGAATCTTTGGATCTTGTGGATCAAGATCGAGTAATATGCACTTGAATAATATAATCAATGAACAAGACAACTTTTTGTATATTCTCTTGAGTCAATCTTTTACAATGTCTTTTTCTCCGAAAGTCCAGATTCCCCTTTTGTTCTCTACCTCTTCCTATTTATAAGATATATTCCCAAGAAACCCTAAAAAGTATAATGTGAGGAATATCCAAGGAATATTCCTGGCTTCCTCTTCTAAGCCTATCCTACTGTTACAGTTATAACTCCAGTTGCTCGTCCTCGGCAGCTGCCCATCTGAGGACGACCCCTCGTCACAATGCCGTGGTCGACCCCATCCTCGACATGACTTATCTACAATTACCAATTGCCAAATTTTGACCAATACAATTAGTCCCTCCGCTTGTTGAGGTCGTGATCTTGCACGCCCTCGAGAAGCGGACTTGATCAACGTTCGTTTAGGAGAAATTTGGTCGTATTTATTAGGTCGAAGCAACCGAGGTCAAAAAGAGGAGGAGTGGCCAGTAAGGCTGCGACTGGTGCGACTGGCGTGGGATGACGTCACAGCCACGCGTGTCATCATTACGTGTCTTCCTGAGGCAGCACTGCGCTTCTGTTGTTTCGATTTTTAGTGCCATTGTCGGTTTGCTGCTTCGATTTTGGTGCCAGCCAGCCTTATAAATAGGTGGAAGTTTCATTTTTTGGAAGATTTTCACCATCCTTTACTTTGCATGAGTATTGTTCTTCTTTGATTTCTTCCCCAATTCCTGAACTAAAATTCTGCTTCTCTGATTCCATTCCTCTCTTTCTTACCCAATCGTTATCTTCTTTTTTGGGCTAGGTGGGATACGTTTTATTGTCAAAATATGTCACAACCCCCTTACATTCATGACGTAGTTTCTAATGCCACTCCGTTACCGGTGGCCCCTCCTCCCAGCGGTGAGGAATTCGTGGCTGAAGAGGATGACAACTTCCCTATCGCGGAGGAGATAGTTCCTAGAAATCCTTTGGCCAGAAATGATTTTCCAGTGCTCTCCGATACTGGACCGTCTCATATAACCGACCTTCGGTCCAAGTATCGCATCCTTCCCCATGTCGAGATAATTTCGGCCGGTGGCGACATCGTGGAGGTCTATCGACTCAAGTAATGCACATTCTATGTATACCCATTCTTGATCAGTTATACTCTTTCTATTCTTCCTCTAGCGGAGGAATTTTGCCGGTTTTACAATGTCTGCCCGACACAACTCTCTCCTTACTTGTATAAAGCTTTCTTGATGCTGACGAAGTATGCGGAGTTGGCTGGTTGTGAGGTTAATATTCACCATCTGCTACACTTATTTACGCCTAGTTTTTATAGAGGTACTATGATACACCTACGTCATTGTGGGACCAGAGGGCTGGTAGTCGGGATGGATGACAGAACGAATCAAAAGTTCTGGCACAAGTAGTCCATTATCAAGACCGAGCACTTGGTGGTGGACCTGACTAGCGACTAGGTTTCCTAAGCAGTGGAATCAAAATCGTAAGTGTTTTTATTGTGCGCTCGTTGTCTTTTGTTTTCCTTTTGTTTTTAGCTCACTCATGGTTTGTTTTTCTGCTGAAAGGCGTGCACCCTCTCCTGTCCTTGACATTGAAGATTGGGTGGCTTGTGTGTTGCCTCATATGATAGGGATTCCTGATTGGGCGGCTTTCCACAAATATTTTGGACCTAAGGTCCCGTCTGATAAGTGTTGTTTTTGCTTTAGCTTTCTGTTGTTTACCATTTCACGTTGATGCGACCTCCTTTTGGTGCTAGGTCAGCGAATTTCTAAGAAGAAGGCTCTAGTGCCGACATTTTGCCAAGCTATCGCATTGACTGGGATTCAGTTTGCTTTGGCTGAATCCATTCGTGGAGGTCTTATTCAAACTCTATCGATGAGGATTCCGCCCTCAGACTATTATGGGGGATGAGATCTCTTCCCGACCTATCTATCATCTTGTAGACGAGTCATCTAATGGAGGGGAGTTGCCATCGAGAAAAAGGTGATGGATGGAACTCGGGAAGGTCATCATCACTGATATTAATCCGAAGAAGCTCATTGTTCCGAAAGCGGTGTCTGCACTTACACTAGACGTAAGGGCCATGTTTATGACGGATACTGTTGTGGAGGGGAGACCCTCTAGGGCCGAGGGGGTGCATAATGATGAGGAGCTTGTAAGGACCGCAGAAGGTGGCCTGTCATCGGCAGTGGAGAGAGACAGAGCGGTACCTGCGAAGGACGACGACTCTGGCTTGGACATCGATCCTAAAAAGGTATGGGCCTTCTTGGAGAGGAATACTCGCGTGGTGGTGAGGATGAAGGGTCCTAACCGGCATGTAGTCATTCATGTGGGTTATGACCTTTTGGCTAACTCTGAACGGGCGGTGCCATTATTTGCCCCCTTGTGCGTGGATTCGAAAAACATGGCACTACAGACGATGAGTGATGTAGAGCTATCACTGAGCATTTCTAGCATGGCTTTGTAAGTAGGTGCTTTTTAATGTTAGGATTTATTTCGCATGCGTAATATGCTCGTACTGACTTCTTTCTTTTGCATGTAAGACTTTCATCATGAGGATTGAGCGTGACCGGTGGGAGAAGCAGAGGACGGCCATTTTTAAGAAGATGTCCTCTAAGTACAAAGAGTACCGTACTAAGCACCAAACGTTGGACGACGTATTTAACCAAGATAGCGAGTTTCACCTGTTTCGTGACAGGCTTAAATAGAAGGAGGAGGAGTTGGTGAGGAAAGTTGAGGAGCTAAAGGAGCGGGAGGATGAGCTAATGAAAGCCACTATTTGGTGCAATGAGCTTGAGGCAGCTCTTAAGGCCAAAGAGGATGAGCTCGAGGTAAGAAAGGGGGTGATGGCTGAGAATGCTGATATTCATGCGCGTGTGGCCTCCTTAGTTGTTGAGCTTGGGTAGAGGGAAGCGGAGTCTATCGGTCTAAGGGGCGACTTGAGCATTAAGGTCAAGGAATTGACTCGTGCTGAAAAAGGCAGAATGACTGCCATGTCTGAAGTAGCGGCCTTAGATGATGCCCTCCGTGTTTGTAGGTTTGAGCGGGATAATGATAAAGAGACATTGGTGCTCAAGGTAGTGAGGTTAGAAGAGAAGATCCAGGATTTGGAAGCAGAGTTGTCCGGATTGAACGAGTAGGTTTTTGCTTCGAAAGCTGAGGAAGTGCGACGACAGTCATAACCATCTACGTCTCATACTTCTGCCCACCCCGTTGTGCCGTGGGAGTTGTATGAGTTGTGGGTTCACCCCGAGGCTCAGCTTGATGTGTGTAAGTCCTTGAAGGCCGACGAGAAAGTTTTCGAAGCAGAACTCGAGGGTGTCCGTGTTAAAGCACGTGTGGTCTGTGAAGCTTGTAGTTACGCCCCTGGTACGCCTGGCGGGGATGATGTTGATGATGATGCGGACAGGCTCGACTCCAATTCTTGGTATGATGATGAGTATGCCGATTGGGATGATGCAGTGTAAAGTCGTTGTACTTATTTTTGTTTTGTCCTACTATTTTTGTGAGGGCGTCTTTGGGCCCTTTGTAAAAAGTATTGTAATATGATAGCTTTAATGGAACAACTCCCTTTTTTCTATGTATCTCTTGATTTATGTTCTTTTTTTTTGCTATGTGGGGAGGCCCCTGGTTTTTTGATGATATCAACGTTCGATGCGGTCGAACTTTGAAGCTTTCGAGCGCGGTCGAATATTAAGTAGTTCGAGTGCGGTCGAATATTGAGTAGTTCAAGCGAGGTCGAATGTGAAATAATTCAAGCAAGGTCGAATGTGAAATAATTCGAGCGAGGTCGAATGTGAAATAATTCAAGCGAGGTCGAATGTGAAATAATTCGAGCAAGGTCGAATGTGAAATAATTCGAGCGAGGTCGAATATAACATAATTCGAACGAGGTCAAATGTGAAATAATTCGAGCGAGGTCGAATGTGAAATAATTCGAACGAGGTCAAATGTGAAATAATTCGAGCGAGGTCGAATGTAACATAGTTCGATCGAGGTCGAATGTGAAATAGTTCGAGCTAGTTCGAATGTGAAATAATTTGAATGAGGTCGAATGTGAAATAGTTCGAGCGAGGTCGTATGTAACATAATTCGAATGAGGTCAAATGTGAAATAACTCGAGCGAGGTCAAATGTGAAATAATTCGAGCGAGGTCAAATGTAACGAAATTCGAGCGAGGTCGAATGTAAAATAATTCGAGCGAGGTCGAATGTAAAATAATTCGAATGAGGTCGAATGTTAAATAATTCGAGCGAGGTCGAATGTGAAATAATTCAAATGAGGTCAAATGTGAAATAATTCGAGCGAGGTCGAATGTAATATAATTCGAACGAGGTCGAATGTGAAATATAAAAAGACTTGGAGCGTGAAGATGATGCTTTATTTCTTTCATTGGAGAATATTACATCTTTCCGTTCCTTTCACACATATATTGGAGAAGTTCTTATGTATCTAGTCCCTTCATCGTTCGGCTTGGAGAAGTAGTCGGCAGGCGGGATGATGAATTATACTTGAACTTCGAGACGTCCCCTTTGTAGCTTAGTAAAAAACCTCCCCGATAAAACCCAATTGTGATAAAACACGGGTGAGGGAAAAAGAGTATGACGTTCTGTTTTCAGAAGTTAAAGTATTTAAGATGGGCGATGTTCCAATTATTTTGTAGTAGCTTTCCTTCCATTGTTTCTAGTTGGAATGATCCTTTGTTTACTGCTGCCGTGATTTTATATGGTTCGTCCCAATTGGTTCCTAGTTTTCCCTCTCTTGAATCTTTACTTGCTTGTGTTTTGGCCTTGAGAACATTGTCTCCGACTTTGAGTGGTCGTATTTTGGCTTTTTTGTTGTAGTACCTTTCTGTTTGTTGTTTTTGGGCTACCATTCTTATGTAAGCCATGTCTCTTCGCTCCTCTACCTCGTCGAGGTCTTGTTTTCTGTTCTTGTCATTGTTTTGTCCGCTTTCATTGGAGTATCTTAGGCTGGGTTTCCCGACCTTGTCTGGTATCACGGCGTCAGTCCCATAGACTAGTGAATGTGGCATTTCGCTTGTGCTTGTTTTTGGCATGGTGCGGTAGGCCCATAGTACCTCTAGTAGCAATTCTAGCCATAGTCCTTTGGCATCCTCGAGATTTTTCTTCAAGATGTTCAATATTATTTTGTTGGAGGATTCGGCTTGATTGTTACCGACAGGGTGATATGGTGTGGAGAGTATTCGCTTGATGTGCCATTTTTTGAAGAACTCGGCGGTCTTCTTTCCGGTGAATTGGGGCCCATTTTATAGCTGATTTCTTTGGGGATGTCGAAACGGCATATGATGTTTTTCCATATGAATGTGATGACTTCCTGTTCACATATTTGGGTGAACGCACCTGCTTTTACCTATTTGGAAAAGTAGTTAGTTAAAATCAAAAGAAAACGTACATTACCTCGCCCTGCTGGGACCCCATTTGATGAACAACCATGGCAAAGTAACAGAATGGAGGTGTTTACCTGCTTGATGTATCATAGGCGCGTACTTTTGGCACTGTTCACACTTTTTGACGTAATCGACGACTTCTCTCTTCATTGTGGGCCAATAGTAACCTGCTCGTAGAGGCTCGGTTGCATGTATGGGCACCGTAGAGGCCTTCGTGTACTTCCTCGAGCATGCGTCTTGTCTGATTCAGCCCTAGGCATTTCGCCAAGGGGCCTCCAAATGTTCTCTTGTATAGGTAATGATTTATGATGCTGTACCTGGCCGTCTGCATTCGAAGCCTTTTGGCTTCATTTTTGTCTGCTGGGAGTACTCCTTCCTACAAATATGTTATAATACGGTTGTGCTAGTCCCAAGTCAAATTTATAAAGTGTACCTTGAGCTGGTCTATTGATGAGTGTAAGAGGGTGACCATCTTTTCTTTTGTGATATTTTTGGTGGCCGCTGCTAACTTGGCGAGACCGTCTGCCTCTATGTTTTGTACCCGAGGTATCTGATCGAGTCGACATTCGTCGAACTCTGGTAGCAGTTTATGAATTTTCGCCTAGTATTTTTGTAGCCTCTATTCTTTGATTTGGAAAGTCCCTATGACTTAGTTGACAATGCGTTGCGAGTCGCATTTAAGGACGACTTACCGTGCTTCATATTTGAGAGCTAGCTTCAATCCTGTAATTACAGCCTCATACTCGGCCTCATTGTTAGTCATATCGGGGCATCGTATGGATCGATGAATGAATTTGCCCGTTGGGACTTTGAGTATGAGTCCCAGTCCAGATCCTAATGCATTGGATGTGCCATCGGTGTATAGGACCCATAGGTCGGGTAGACCAGACGAGGTACGAGAAATTTCTTTTTTGACCTCAGTTACTATTTTGGCACTGAAATCGGCGACAAAGTCGGCGAGTACCTGCGATTTTATTGTTGTTCGCGGTTGATACGTTATATCATGCTCGCTCAATTCTATGGCCCATTTGGCCAATCTCCCCGATAGCTCGGGTTTATGCAGGATACCTCGTAGGGGAAAGGTCATCACCACCGATATGGGGTGGCATTGAAAATAGGGTTTGAGCTTTCATGAAGCTATAACCAATGCCAAAGGCAATTTCTTGAGGTGAGGGTACCTCGTTTCGGCATCGACGAGGGTTTTGCTAATATAATAGATTGGAGACTACGTACCTTTATCTTCGCGAACCAATACTGCGCTTACTGCGATCTCTGATACGGCGAAGTATATAAGGAGATGCTCACCGGTTCTGCTTTGGCAAGTAGTGGGGGGAGATGACAAGTGCGCCTTTAATTCTCTTAAGGCCTCGATGCATTCTGTATTCCATTAGATCCCATTTTCCTTTTTGAGCACATTAAAGAATTTGTGGCATCTGTCGGAAGATCGCAAGATGAACCTTGATAGGACAGCTATGCGATCCGTCAATTTTTGCACCTGTTTCTTGCTGGTTAAAACTTTGGATATTCCCTCAATGGATTTGATTTGGTCGGGGTTGACCTCTATGCCTCTCTATGACACCAAGAACCCGAGGAACTTGCCCGAAGTTATGCCGAAGGCACATTTTTCGGGTTTCAGCTTCATACCATACTGCCTTAGTATTTCGAAGGCTTTTTTCAGATGGTTGATGTGGTCTTCCTTCCTTTTTGATTTGACCAACATGTCGTCTATATAAACTTCCATAGTTTTGCTGATCTGGTTCTTGAACATTTTGGTCACCAATCTTTGATAAGTCGCCCCTACATTCTGTAAGTTGGACAACATGACTCGGTAACAGTACATTCCTTGGTGGGTGATTGATCGATTCCAACCCTATACCACTATAGAGTGGCAAGAGCGGGCGATGCAGATTTTACCTGGAAGGTCAAGATCAAATCCACAGAGAGCTAAGATATGTTTGGAATTGGGTTCCTATCTAATCTAACAATGTGTGATGTTCTTAATTGCACTTTCAATCATTCTTGGTCTGTTTACTATTCTACTTTAATACTAATGATGCAGGAAAATAAGCTAAGTATAATATTTTTGTAAGGTTTTCTTAATTGGTCTAAAGGCACTAGGGAAATAACTTGCACCTAGGTGGGTATCTAACGGAATCTAAAACTTAGGGCAAATTTGTTATAATTGGGATCTTGATATAGCCATTGCACATAACTACTCACTCTATACCTCTCGGTAGTTTGAGTGACTTTGCCCTAATTGACTTTCTCAAGCCTAATTGGGTGTTCAAATAATGCAAGCAAAATTGGCTCAAGTCGGGTATTACTATCTCTAGATTTAACCCTTTAATTAGGGCTATCAATATCTTGAATGCACCCCAATTCCTTGTTGGCCTGAATTTTCTAGGCTTAGTCTCTCTTTATGAAGAAGAACCTAAGTAAAAAAGGCACAAATCAGTGTTTGCAACCACCGATTCAACATTTAAAGCATAAATCAAGCCAAATATCATTCACCCATAAACATTTAAGCCCTAAAATTGAAGACCCATTAAATACCCACACTAGGGTTGAGCCACAACCTTAGCTAATGGGTTTAGCTACTCATAATCAAAGAAGAAATCGAAGATTGAGATGAAATATAAGCCAAAAAGTAATTACAAGATTAAAATCTAAGATTAATTGCTAAAGATGTTCTAAAATTACTCAAAAAGGTAAAAGGAGGCGGTTCATGTGCTCTCCAAAACAACAGATGACCTAAAAATTTGAAAAAAAACTATTTATACACAGCTAAACTTTTTGGACAAAAATGCCCCTACGGAGGTTCCGCTGACAGCGGAAATGGACTGTTGCAGCGCTAAGACTACCGTGGCCGCACAAAATCAAGCGCGGACCGTGGTCTTCAACTTTTAGCTCCACTTCTGGCTCTCTAATTCTGACTACCGCTGAGGGTGGTAACTCGACCGCTGCCGCGCTAAAGCTACCGCTGCCGTGCAATTTAACCGCAGGCAACAGTGACTTGTTAAGCCTAAAACACACTCTCTGAACTTTCCCACCACTGAGAGCGAAATCAAGATTGCCTCAGCGGTGGACTCTCCGCATCCGCGATTGTTTCTTTGCTATCAACGCTCTTTTGACTCGACTTTGAACTTGTGCAGGTTTCGCTCCTTTTTGAGCTGTTACGACATCCTTGTCTCCGTTTGACCAAACACTGCAAACAAACACAATAAGTTAGCTTTCAGGAATACTTGTACACACTTTTAATCCAAAACTTAAGCAAAAAAGAGCATAAAATAGGCTAGAATCCCTAGTTATCAACCCCCCAAACTTAAGCTTTGCTTGTCCTCAAGCAAACAAAGTAATTCCCACCTTCTCAAGATAAAAGAAAGGAAAATTTCTGCTGTCCTAGAGTAACCTCATCAAGAATCAATTGGGACTAACAATTACCCTCAACTCAAATGCATCATTAACAACATTCAACCTTTTTAGCTCCATGGCTTTAGTGCGACACAAAAACATCAAGAGTGACTCAACTCATCAAGGAAACTCTTTCTACTACATTGGTCATTGTGGAACCCAAACTCATACCCCTCAACTCTCCATAAGCAAATCTCACTTTTAGATTGTAGCTCTCAGAATGAGGATTGTGGAAAACACACTCATCTCTATCAAAGGAAGGTCACAAGTCAGACTCTAAGTACCATAAGCTTGCCCTTTATGTGAGTCACCACTAATGTAAGCTCACTCAACTCATGATCATATAGGGCTTTTGCGGGAATATAATGAAGGCTTTTGGTTTAAGTTAGGGTATATTGGTCTATGAAGGTTTAATCTTCCCTTAAACACTTCATTATCTTCATTTTGGCTCACATTTCTTGACTCTTTGAGTCATTTACTTCTTCAAAAGGGGCTAGAGAGACACACTGTCACTCTTTCTTATTCATTTCAATCCCTTTTCTCCTTTCTAATTTTTTCAAGCCTTTCATCTTTTACTTTTATTGAATCCCTTTATTTCTTCTACATTGTTCACTTTCTTTTTGACTTTTGGATTTTCTTTATTTTTCTTTTTGCCTTTCCTTTTCTTCATTTTTTACCTTTTATCACTTTTGCATTCCTCGTCTCTCCCCCCGAACTTATGCTTTTTCCTTGTGCTAAGGAAAGATCGGGTGCCAAGAGAGGATCATTTTAGAACGGATAAAGGCTTATATCATGGTTATTGAAAGAATAAAGGCTATAGCTCAACGAAGTTGACTAAGGATTTCATAATTGGTGACTATGGATGTTTTCAAATCTCAATTAGGATCAATGAGAGCCTATAATCACTTCTCAAGTCAAGCTACACTTAGGATTTTGCCTAGACAAACATTCAGGGCAAGTTCTAGACTCATTGGCATGGGACTTGGACTTGCAAATCAATAACTTACCATACAAGCTATAGGATTGATAAAGAGACAGAGTCGGGGGCCCACAATAACCTTAGCTAAGATTTGAGCAACACAAATGGTTCCGAAAAATCACTCGATGATTGTTTAGTCAACACAAGAGTATCAAGCCCACAACTATCACCATCCTATACACACAAATTTGTTTTTAACCATAAGGTCAAAGGTAAATGTGTTACACCCAAGTGAAGCTTAGCCTGAGGCGCTATTGTTCACTAGCTACTACTTACACAAAAACGAAAAGAAAACAGACTCAAACCCTTAAGAAGGTTGTCATGCCATCCATCATCAAGAAGAGTCACCCAGTTCACACAAGCTCCACCTTTGGAAAGAACCGTGGCATTAAGAAAACCAAAGGCTTATTGATCAAAAAAACTTATAAAATAAGAAGCTACGAACCAAAAAAGAAGCTACTAAATGAAATAAGAAGCTATACTATTAAGGAAAATTGCAAAAGAAGTTATGAACTAAAATGCGAAAAGTAAACTAAATATGTATAATAGGGGATTTAGATGAATATATATAAGAGGGAATGAATATATACATGAGAGAGTAACTTTATATATGGACCAAGATTGAAAAATAACGAAAAGTAAAATAAATGGTAAAATTATATACATACCAAAAGTGAAAAATAAGCATAAAGAAAAAAATAGTATCATCATTACAAACCCACTACCAAATCATCAAAGTAGGACTACCCCCTCAAATGAAAACTAGAATTGTCCTCAATGCTAACTAACCAAAAATAAGATAAAAAAGAAGGGAAGATAGTAAAGAAAACTCCCTATGGGTCATCTGTCTGCATGTGGGTCCTGTGGCTGGGTCCTTGGATCACCTGGCTCGGGGGCCTGTGGCTGACCAGAGGCACCTCCCTCAGGATCCTACAGCTCAATCTCTGCATCATCAACCCAGGGCATCACTCTCCTCCTCCTGGGCTCTCCCCAGTCTCCTACTCCTGAACCTGCTCTGTCTGAGCTGCTGGAAGTTAGTCCTATAATAGTTGCTCCAATGTTAAATGGTCAGCTAACTTCATCTTCTCCACCTCTCCCCTCAATTACTTCACCGACTCATTCAAGGCTCGAGTCTTTTTTAGTTTCTTTGTCTACTTGCTCAGCTCCTTAAGTGATTTACCTTGAATTGCAAGAGCATCCATGATAAGCTTTTGGTTCTCCAGGAGCTTCTTTTGGTTGTCCAAAAGCTCCTTGAAAGACTCCTCAACTGAAGCTGGCACCTGGGGCTGTGCGGGAACTGACTAGGCTACTACTAAACTTGATAGCAAAGACAACTTAGAAATTGTTACTTGCATCCAATTGTTGATACTGGAAAATGTCTGGTTCAACTTGTGAGCAGTCAACGGTATGCTGAGGAGGAGGGCATTGAGGACGACATGTAAGTAGATGGTCTGGAGGCAAGATCCGGTGTGGCAGGGGGAGGTTGTGAAGTAGTGAATACTACTACTAGCTCTTCAGACTGGCCAGTAGAAGTAGTAGCTTTGCCCTTGTTCCCTTAGATTTGGGGTTTCCTGGACCCTGAAGGCTGTACCATGAGAAGGGCTTCTTTGGCTTTACCATGACATCAAAATTTCTTTTCTCCACCTCCTGATCTTCCAGGTACATGGTGAGGAAGTTTGAGAAGGGGTAAGATCTATCACCCTCGTTGACCACTCTGGCGATCAACCTAGATATGATATTCCTGACATTGATTAGGAACCCCGCCATGATAGCTGCCACTACAATCGCCCGGGATACCGACATGGTGTTGTCGTGAGTAGTGGGGTCTAGTATGCTGCACACAAAGGTCTCCCAACCCTTTGCCTCAAAGTTCATGGTGTTCCTCAAGATAGGAACCCATATTGTCAACCATGCTAGAGTAGTATCCGGGAGAGCCAGAAGTGATGCCAACCACGGGCGGGCTGCCTCATCCATCACCACCTTCTCTAAGTACAGTGACTCATTTTCATCATTGAATCCTAGGTAATCATTGATCCTCTTCCCATCAAACTTGACCTTCAGGTTTCACACCTTAGTCACTTTTTTGCCCTTTTTGATATGGGGGGCATTGGCATAGAATTCTTTGACTAGGTGCTAATTAGCATCCGACACTTTGCGAGTGAAGTACTCCCATCCCATTCATTCATTGAAGTGCTACTTCACATTGGGGTTGTGAGGCAGAAGATCCCGCTCTATGAACTGGCGCTCATGAATGAGTGACTTTTGAGGCCACCACTCCCTGAATTTATGGTATGCTAGCTCACTAACGAACCTCTATTGCCACACCTCTGGGTTTTTGGTCCTTTCTACACCTCCGGTCTGGGTGTCACCCCCTCTCCTGTCATCCGGTACCTTGGCATCTACGTTTATAGAATCTTGTACCGGTGACAAAGCCGTAGGTGAGGATGAAGCAAAGGACTCACTACTATCCACTAAGCCATCAAACGACTCAGAAGCAGCAGGAGAAGTAGGAGAGGCTGAGGGTGTGGGCTCATCTGTCAAATGAAACCTCCCCGGAAAGTTTGCTACATGTATAGGCACCGAGTCAATCTATGAGGCCTCCCAGAGGGCACATACTCACTCCCTTCGAAGTGGGAAACAACTCTGTCTGAGCTCGAATGTTCTTCCTCATTTTCTCGATGGATTTCCATATTGCAAGGGTTAACTTTATTTGTCCTCATCCCCTACCCCGGGAGGACTCTGCTTTCCCCTTTTGTTTCTCACCGCCACATCTAGATTTAGCCATTATCTGAGGTATGAAGGAAAAGGTTTCAACTCTAAAATAGGAGGTTCATCAATTGAGGGCTCTTTTGGTGGAGTCTTTCTGTCCTCAAGATCTAAAGAGAGCTTACGAGGCTCATAAGAATAAGAGCCCATTCCGTGCAAAGCATTGACGCACTCCAATCGACCTTCATCCTCATTTACATCAAGGTTCAACAATACAGCTTCTAGAGGATTCTCCACATTGATCATTGAACTAGTATCATCAACTATCACCTCCTTAACAAGATCCACAAAAGAGCACACTTCAGTACTATTCGACTGCCTCATTGATTTGCACACATGAAAGACCACTTTTTCATCACCCATCCGGAAGGTGAGCTCCCCTTCTTCCACATCAACCAATGCCTTCCCACTTGCAAGGAAAGGTCTTTCCAATATTATCGGCACCTCATAGTCGACCTCGCAATCTAGAATCACAAAATCAGTAGGCAAAATAAACTTGTCCACCCGAACAAGTACATTATCAATAATACCAAGCGGCCTCTTCATTGTTCTATCTGCCATTTGCAATCTCATTGAAGTAGCTCTCGATTGACCAATACCCAAAGTTTTGAACATGGAGTAAGGCATCAAATTGATACTTTCCCCCAAATCACATAATGCCTTTGTAAAATCCGCACTCCTAATGGTACATGGAATGGTGAAAGCGCCGTGATCTTCAAGCTTTGGAGACATCGAGTGCACAATTGCACTTACTTGATGAGTCATTTTGATGGTCTCACAATCCATGGATCTCTTTTTAGTCACCAAGTCTTTCATGAACTTGGCATAACCCGGCATTTGCTCAAGAGCTTCCACCAAAGGAACATTGATTGACAAGTTTTTCATCATCTCAATAAACTTCTTAAATTGATTTTCATTCTTTTGCTTTGCCAGTGTTTGAGGGTAAGGTAGAGGAGGCCTTGGCAAGATAGCCTTAGTATTGGGCACTACCATTTCTGGTATGTCTATTACGTGTTCCCTAGACGGGTTCACGTCATTTTGAGTCTCCACCTCATTATCATGAATATCAATTCTCACTTCCGCATTCAAATTCTCTTCACTCACTTTCTCTCAACTATAGGAACATCATCATCATGCACTTCAACCTCATCGCTCACAACTTCCTTTTTCTTGGAGGTATTCGCTTCACCACCTCGACCGCTTCTAGTAATCACCGCCATTGCATGCCCGGTGTTGTTCCCACCCTTCGGGTTTACTACTATATCACTAGGTAGAGCCCCCTTAGGGTGAGTATTCAAAGATTGTGAAATCTGGCCAAGTTGAACCTCCAAATTTCGGATTGAAGTATTATGGGATGCCAACTGGGCATCAGAGTCGGCATTCTTTTTCATCATTTATTCAAACATCATCTCGATCCTTCCCATCTCATTGTTTGACAAGCTAGGACCTTGGGATATAAATGGAGGTGGGTTGTTTGATTATAGATACATTAGAGGTCTTTGACAGCCTTGCCCCCGATTCCCTTGATTGCCATTATTCCAACCCCCTTGGTTCTTGTTTCCTTCCCAATTGTTGTTGTTGCCACTACAGTTTCCCTGGTTGTTCTAATTGCCCTAATTCTGACTGTTGTTCCCCCAGTTGCTATTTCCACGTTGGTTTTGATTCCCCTAATTTCCTTGGGATCTCCACTGTTGTTGTTGGTTAGGAGCATTGCCCTTTTGTCCTTGATAATTTTTCACGTACTGCACTTCTTTACTTTGATCATCATACCCATCATCTTGATTGAAACCACCACTACCCTGCTCATATTGATCCATACTACCTTGACCTTGTTAACCTCTTTGTCGCCTCTTGTTGACCAACATGTTGACATGTTCCATAGCATTTACTTGTCTTGGCGCTTGAACTTGTTGCAATTGAGCTTTAGCCAACTGGTTCAATGTTGTAGTTAACTCTACTATTGCCTGACCATGGTCGTGGAGCTCTTTGTGCAGGTAAATGACAGTCGGATCACCTTGTGGCACATTAGCTCAACTTTGCCAAGTTGAGGAAGTGCTCGCCAACTCATCCCACGTAGTGATGGAATGGTTGGGAAGCTTTTTAAGCCAGTCCAAAGCATTCCCTCTGAGTGAAAAAGGGAACAATCTCAATCTCAATGCATCCTCCGACACATTGGTCTGCTTGCTTCCCCAACAGGTATCCACAAAGCCTTCAAGATATTTATATGCATTCTGATGGGGAGCGCCTATGAAATACCCTCCCCTCCCTGCTCCAATAAAGTCAACATCACATTTGTAATTTGGAAATTGTGCACCCTGATCCGAGGTGGGACAATTGCACTTGCATATCCTTCATTTGGAAGCACCCGAGGAGTGACTCTTGGAGGAGGCGGGGAGGGTCTGGAACATTGTCATTGGCCTGGCGGCCTCTTCTTTGACCTTGAGATAATAGAGGCACCTCATCCTCACCATTATCATCTACCTCCTCCCCCGGCAGAACATTTCTAAGAGGATCATTGTTTGCCATTTTGTACCTGAATTGATGACACACATAAGTTAGTAACACAGAAGGAAAGAAAAACAAGACACAAAACTAATCATATAGATATCTAAAACCATTTAGCTCCCCTACAACGACGCCAAAAAGTGATCAATTCCAACCTAAACCACTATAGAGTGGCAAGAGCGATCGATGCAGCTTTTACCTGAAAGGTCGGGATCGAATCCCCAGAGAGCTAAGATATGTTTGGAATTGGGTTCCTATCTAATCTAGCAATGTGCGATATTCTTAATTGCACTTCCAATCATTCTTGGTTTGTTTACTATTCTACTTTAATACTAATGATGCAGGAAAATAAGCCGAGTATGATATTTTTGTAAGGTTTTCTTAATTGGTCTAAAGGCACTAGGGAAATGACTTGTACCTAGGTGGGTATCTAACGGAATCTAAAATTTAGGGCAAATTTGTTATAATTGAGATCTTGATATAGCCATTGCACATAACGACTCACTCTATACCTCTCGGTAGTTTGAGTGACTTTGCCCTAATTGGCTTTCTCAATCCTAATTGGGTGTTGTCGCGCCCCCTTTTTCCTCGCGGAGTCCGGGTTTCGACATCTATTTTGGGACAACTCATTCCCTTTTGGAAATTCGGCATTTGAATTTTGAAGAGTCGCCACCTAACGGATTTAAGGTGCGTTAGGGCACCTAAATAAAATAACTCATAAACCGATTTGCATTACCAAATATTGGGTAAGGGCTCTAAATAACCTTGAGGGGAAGGTTTTAGGCACCCCTTGAGGTCCACAACGATGGGTCCCGACCGAACTTGAATTAGGTGAATTAGTCTTAAGCAAACAAAGTAATTTAGACAAACAGACATTTTGTTTAAAAACAAGGGGTAAAGGAGGTCCTAGGGGTTTTAGCCTATAGGATCACTTCTGTGCAATGCTTGGTAATCGTCCCCAAGTTGGGGTGCTACACATAGCATTAGCGCACATGTCATCATATCCTTACTATCCAATTACCCTCCCCTTAGTTATTACCTAAAGCGTTCTAGCAATATCAAGTATGTATCCTATGCGTGCACTACCCGTCCCTTTACTTATGCTCCTGGAGGTGTTTAAGACTTCTAATTAAGGTGGATCTAGACTCTCCTATGGTGTTTTAAAAGGAGAAAATTTAAGCGACAAGCAAAACAAATATGGTTGTCAGATAAAGGAACAATTAAAGGCTCATATTTTACCTCCACAAATAAGCAGGCAATTGCATGTCTCAAACAACAACATTTCAAACACTTTAGGAGTCCTATAACAGGATATCTAGGTGAGCACAAAGCAGAACATATGCAGAAATTGGCTTTAAAACCTTATAGACATGGTATGTAAATGCATAAATTAGTTTTAAAACCTTATAGACATGGTATCTAAATGCAGAAGTTTATTCGAACCTTATTTGCATGCAAAAACTGATTTAAACTCTATAGGCATGGTATCTAAATGCACATAAGCAGACAAACATCGCAACAACCTATATGCATAGTTTCTAATTGTAGGAACTGATTTAAACTCTATAGGCATGGTATCTAAATACACATAAGTAAACAAACATTGCAACAACCTATAGGCATGGTTTCTAAATGCAGGAGCTGATTTAAGCTCTATAGACATGGTATCTACCTGTTCCCAACAATATATATATAAGAATCCCTCCCAGTTTTACTAATATCCTCAATATCTGTTTACAAAGAAATTAGTATTACAAACCAAATATAAATAATGAATTACAGAAGTGAAACTGCTAAAACTATAGGGATCCTGAACATGCCCAAACAGTAAAGATGGAAAACCAGACCTTCAACCAAATATGCAGTACCCCAACAACTCATAGTATCCAAGAGAGTATTCTGGTGCGTTAAAGTTCCCAAGGGCCTCAGGGACCCCGTGTAATGCTCACACCCAGACTCTCTTTAAAGAGAAACAATTCTTGTGCAGTGTAGAAGGGCCAACCCCATTGTGTCAGAGTTCAGATAAGTCTCATGTACTCCTAAGAAGTGCTCACACTAGAGGGGCAAGGTCCTAGATATTCTAAGAGTAGGAGTGGAAGGTAGTGCTTGAAAGTTTAGAAATAGTTTTAAGAAGACAATTCCGAAGTAAAACAGTCCAGAAGTAAAAAAGTTCAGGAGTAAAAACAGTTCAGGAGTAAAAAAAAGTTAGAAGCATTCTGAAACAATGGGTCTCAGCAGAAACATAGTCACAAAGCAAAGGCCCATATTGCCCAGATTTAATAGAAGAAGCTTAGCCCTGAGCACCATCAATCAACAACAGATAGGATCAATTAGCTTCACAAGTTTTCTCATGGTCTTGATCCCTTAGCTATTACTAGGTTATCATACAGGCATGTATTAATCATAAGACAACATGCTAGGATCATACAATCACATAGAAAAGCAAGCAGAGTTGAGGGCACCGATACCATGACTTAATCAGAAGTTTGTTAAGGATGGTCACTTAGAACATGGAAAGTATACATAGGTCTAATGGCATAGAGGCAGACATGTAGACATGTTGAAAGTAGGAAAACACATAGGTCTAGTTAAAAGAAGCAGACATGCTGACATGCTGGAAATAGAAACCCTCTTGGTCTAATCATATGTAAGTAGGCATACTGATTAAGAGTATTAGCATGAAGCACATATGTCTAGTTAAAAATAGGCAGGCTGATAACAAAGAACATACTGATTTAATAACATGATAGTAGACATGCTGAGAAAAGGAAGTACATAAATTAAATCATACAGAGGTTTGAATTATAGTAAAGTTGAGGCATAGCAGTTAAGAATTTGGTAATAGAAGAGTAAAGCAAATAGGATTCCAGGATCTAGCCTTGGCTTTCAGCCGGCTAGATAGTGCAACAAACAAATAGTAGACGATTGTAATGGAGAGCAAGACTTTTAGGTGTGTTTTTTTCTATGTCTGTGTGTGTGTGTGTGTTAAAGAAAAAAGGGTGAAGCTTATATAGCATTCAATAGAGTATAGTCAATAAGGTAAAGCACTTCAAGGGCTTGAAAATAAGGCAAGAAAATAATCAGTCAATCAATTAGGCATGACAGGGCCAATCAATAAGCAAAAGATCATGGGATTGTATCCAAAATAACTCGAAATTGAGGTCTAAATAAGGCAAATGGTAAGTCTGATAGCCAATTAGAGTCAGAACACTGAAAATCCGGCAAGCAACGGGGCAATTAATCACATAAATGAGGTAACACAAGTAAATAGAGACTAATTTAAGGTTGTAAGGTAGTCACCCCACAAATTAAACTTAATAGGAACAATTAAGGCAAGTAGCGTCAATTAGAAGTCCCAAAATAAGGAAAGCAGACAAAATTACAGTAAATAATCATCTCAGTAAAACAAAACCCTTTCAAACCCTAGAAGGTTTGGTTAATCATTCAATTATTCAAAAATAATGGGTAAATATTGAAGCGAGTAATGAAGCAATCAAACAAACTAAGTCTGGAACACAGTTATGAAAGAAATTATTGGAAAAAAGGTTAATAAAATACATAGGAGTTTCAGAAACAATTTCGCATAAACAGACGAGGTGAAAACCCTAGTTATTAGGAACATAAGGATCGATTAACAGTAAGGAAAACAAAAAATCTTTAAAGAAAAATGCTATAGGAACTCGAAACCACTTTAGATCTACAGATGATAATAAAGAATAAAAAATCCTAATTTGGAGGAACATTAAAATCAGTGATGATAAAGAGAACAATTTTTTTTTTAAAGAAAACTACCGTATAAACTTGAAAACATTTCAGATCTACACGGATCTGAACAGATTCAAAGTGTAAGAGATGAGGGTTTTGAGAAAGTGATAGAGATAAAAGAAAATTTGGTTTGGAACCAGAGATTCGAGCCATAAACACAAGATAATAGTACTCACAAACGAAGATAGCCATACGTGGATTCTTAAATGCTTTTGAACAAAATCTGGGTTGGATCTCTTCGAGATCCCTTCATGAAACCACCAAATCGAACAACCAGAAATCATAAGGGAACTCTATGGAACGGGTAATAATCGAAGGGTTTGGGGTAGATTTAGGTGACGGCGCTAGGGTTAGGGTTAGTTTCAGCGAGAACCGGAGAAGAAGGGGAATTCAAGGGCGGCTATCTTTGGATAATGGCTGGGGTTAGAGGGTCGTTTGGGTTAAAAAAGGAAAGGGGGAATGGGGGCCGTTGATCTCAGAGATCAACGACCAAGATTAGAAGGGGTTTGGGTCAGGTAGAGGTCTTTAGGTTTTGGGCTGGGGTGATTTGGGCTTAGGTTAATTTAAGTTGGGCTGGGGGGAGGGGTCCGAATTTGAATATAATTAAGGGGCTATTTGTTCAATACCAAATTTGTTAAATAAAATAATTTTAAAATAGCTAACTAAATGACAAAAGATAATTTTTATGCATGAAGGTAATTTAAAATAATTACTTAATATTATAAAATATAAAAAGTTATTTTCTGTATAGATAATATAGTTATGCATATATGTGGGCCATTATTGCAAAATATGCAATTATAGTCTTAAAAATGCAAATGCAATAGTAAAAAATACAATTAAAATATTTGAACACTTGTATGAGTATAAATGATGAATTTAGATGATTAAATCATCATAAATTAATATGAGGGATAATTTTGAACATTTTTGTATTTAAAATGCAAAAATAAATGGGTTTAAGGCCTTTAAAAATTATAGAAACATTTGTGCATGTTTGTAATTTTATGCACAATATTTTGAAAGTATGCATGCACATTTAAAGTATGCATGCACATTTTAAAATATGAGAGAAAAATTGGGTATCAACATGTACTCAAACAATGCAAGCAAAATTGACTCAAGTCTGGTGTTACTATCTCTAGATTTAACCCTTTAATTGGGGCTATCAATTTCTTGAATGCACCCCAATTCCTTGTTGGCCTGAATTTCCTAGACTTAGTGTTTCTTTCTCAAGAAGAGCCTAAGTCAAAAAGGCACAAATTAGTATTTGCAACCACTAATTCAATATTTAAAGCATAAATCAAGCCAAATTTCATTCACCCATAAATATTTAAGCCTTAAAATTAAAGACCCATTAAATACCCACACTAGGGTTGAGCCACAACCCTAGATAATGGGTTTAGCTACTCATAATCAAAGAAGAAATTGAAGATTGAGATGAAATATAAGCCATAAAAAGTAATTACAAGATTAAAATCTAAGATTAATTGCTAAAGATATTCTACAATTACTCAAAAAGGTAAAAGGAGACGGTTCACGTGCTCTCCAAAATAACAGATGACCTAATAATCTGAAAAAGAACTATTTATACACAGCTAAATATTTCAGACAAAAATGCCCCTACAGAGGTTCCATTGATAGCGGAAAATGGACTGCTGCAGCGCTAAGACTACCACGACCGCACAAAATCAAGCGCGGACCACGATCTTCAACTTTTAACTCCACTTCTGGCTCTCTGATTCTGACTACCGCTGAGGTCGATAACTCGATCGCTGCCGCGCTAAAGCTACTACTGCCGCGCAATTTCACCGCGGGCAGCGGTGACTTGTTAAGCCCAAAACACACTCTCTAAACTTTGCCACCACTGAGAGCGAAATCAAGACCGCCTCAGCGGTAGACTCTCCGCGTCCAAGATTGTTTCTTTGCTTTCATCGCTCTTTTGACTCGGCCTTGAACTTGTGTAGGTTTCACTCCTTTTTCAGCTGGTTATGACATCCTTGTCTCTTTTTGTCCAAACACTGAAAACAAGCACAATATGTTAGCTTTCGGGAATACTTGTACACACTTTTAATTCGAAACCTAAGCAAAAAAGAGCATAAAATAGGCTAGAATCCTTAGTTATCGGTGATGAAAGTAGTTTTTCCTGGTCCTCTTCCTCCATGAGGATTTGGTTGTAACCTGTGTAGGCATCTAAGAAACTCAACAACTCGTGTCCTACCGTTGCGTCAATGAGCTGATCGATATGAGGCAGAGGAAATGAGTCTTTTGGGCAGGCCTTATTTAGGTCTGTGAAATCCATGCACATCCGCCCTTTCCCGTTTTTCTTTTTCACCATGACTAGGTCATCACTTGTGTTACAAGTACATTTTATGTTCCGAGGCCTTAAAAACCTCTCTTTGTCTCACCTCAATTTGCGTGCGTAGTCTGGGCGCGTTCCCAGAAAGCTTTTATATGAAAAACTAAGTAAAATAAGGAAATTGGCTTTTAAAATTAAATAAAGTTGACTTTGATCAACATTCTTGGTAAACGACCCGTATTTTGGTTCTAGAAAAGAGGTTTGAAATTGATGGTATCGGGCTCGTATTTTGGTTCTAGAGCCCGGTACAAGTCTTATATAATAATTAAGTTGAATTTGTGAAGTTTGGTAAGAATCAGAGTTCGTGTAGTATAAATCGGACCTTTATTTGAGAAATTGGAAATTTTGATGTTCTTGAATGATTTCATGAATTTGAGGCTTAACTCATAGTTGTTGATGTTATTTTGATGATTTGATCGCACAAGCAAGACCGTATGATGTTTTTGGACTTGCGTGCATGTTTGGTTTGGAGCCCCGAGGGCTTAGGTGAGTTTTGGATAGGCCACAGAGTGAGATTGGACTTAGGAAAAGTTTGTCGGTATCTGATATTTTGCCCAGGCCTCTGATCTCGCAATTGCGAGATCAGGCTTCGCAATTGCGAAGTCCTCAAGCATCGGAATTGCGACCTAGGTGTTGCAAATGCGAACCTAGCCTGGGAAGGCCTTAGTCTCAAATGCGACAATGCAATGTAGCAAATGCGACTGATTTCTCGCAAATGTGAAGGCTAGGGTCCTGAAGGGGTTCGCAATTGCGACATCTGCGACCAGTTAATTTGGACTTAGACGTATTTTTCTTCAGTTTTCAAATTCTCTCAAACTCTAAGCTCTCTTGGGCGATTTTCTAAAGAAAAGTTCTTCTCCAAATCAATTGTAAGTCATTTCTAATTCGTTTTCTTCAAACCATAACATCTTTTTACATGATTTCAACTCAAAATCAAAGGTTTTCATGGGAGAAATTGGGTGTTTCGGGTAGAACTTAAGATTTTCAATTTTTGGGGATTTGGACCTCGATTTGAGGTCTGATTTCAAAACAAATTATATATTTGAGTTCATGGGTGAATGGGTAATCGGGTTTTGGTTCGAACCTTGGGTTTTGACCATGTGGGCTCGGGGTTGATTTTTAACTTTTTGGGGAAATCTTTAGAAAACCTATTTCTATGCATTAGAATTGATTCATTTAGCATTTATTGATATCGTTAAGTAAATTGTGGCTAGATACAAGTGAATTGGTGGTGGAAACAAGAGGTAAAGCGGTAGTTGAGGCTTGAATTATGTTCGTGGCATTGAGGTAAGTGTTTGGTCTAACCTTAGCTTGTGGGATTAGGAGTTGTGTCCTATTTTCTATGTGTTAATTGTTTAGTACGACGTATAGGTGTGGTGACGAGTATCTATACGTCGGTGTCAAGCATGCCCGTGAGTCTTATACTATGATTAATGTGACTCCGTTTCGTATTGTTAATGCTTTATATGATGATTTCTATTGTTGAACAAGGCTTGTGGAAGTATTATTGGTAATTGAACATTGTAGAGCATTGGCTCAAGTTGAGAATTGAGTTGTGAAGTAATTGTGAAAAAGAGAAGAGGTTTATGATATTGTCTCCCTTGCCGGGATGTTATTTCTTTTGATATTTATCTCCCTTGTCAGGATGTTATTACTCATGATATTGTTTCCCTTGCCGAGATATTATTGTTATGCTATTGTTCCTTTGCCGAGATTTTGTTATGATATTATTGATTCCCTTGCCCAAATTGCTTTGTGATTGTTGCTTGGGTGAGGAAGAGTGTAATGCACGAAGGGTGATGTCGTGCATGATTTTGAGAGTGTTAAAGCACGAAGGGTGATGTCGTGCAGATATTGTAAGGTAAAAGCACGAAGGGTGATGCCGTGCCGCACGATGTACAATGACGTGCTATGATACGAGTGATAATATAAGAAGGATAATTTCGTGCCATGATTATGTGAGGTAAAAGCATGAATGGTGATGCCGTGATGATTGTATTGATTCTTATGGTAAGGACGAGAGTAAAAACACAAAGGGTGATGTCATGCACTTGTCTTTGATTTCCTTATTCTTGCTTACAATTGAATTTTCGTGTTCCTTTCATTTCTTTACTAAGATTTTGTTTGTACATGATATTCCCCGCAACATATTTCCCCTTCCCATCTTTAACTGCTAGTTTCTGTCATTATTACTTGCTATATATGATATAACTGCACAGATTTATTTGGTAGTCTTGTCCTAGCCTCGTCACTACTTCGCCGAGGTTAGGCTAGACACTTACCAGCACATGGGGTCGGTTGTGCTGATACTACACTCTACATTGTGTGTAGATCCCGGTGCTGTAGCTTTTGGACCACAGTGAGGTTGCTGCCTTCAGTCCATCAGGCGACCCGAGGTAGTCCTGCAGGCGTCCCAGGCCTTGGCGTTTCCTTCTATCTTTCTATTCTGATTCTTTTATATATTTCAAAGATAACTTTGTATTTATCTTTCAGACCACTGTTTGTAGTATTCATAGATAGTCCGTGACGTTGTGACACCAAATTCTGGGTAGAGTTGTATGTTGGATTCTACACTAGTATATGGTTAAACTATTAGTTTTCATCTTCCATATTTCTGTTTGTTATAATTATTCCACTGTTGATCACTTATTATATTGAACTATTAAAAGGGTTAAGTAAAAAGGGTTAATGCATCTATAACACTCGGCTTTCCTAGCTTTCACGAGTAGGCGCCATCATGACTCTCGAGGATGGGAAATTTGGGTCGTGACACCATTGTGGATATTTCGATTCTCGGATGGAGCCGTTAGTGAGTAGTTTATCTACTTCCTTGCTGACGGCCTCGTTGATTGCGGCATTGAATCTTCCCTCCCTTGTCGTACTGGGGGTAGAAGGGGTCGACGTTTAACTTATGTGTGGAAACATCTTTCAGAATACCTGGCATATCTACGTGGGAAAAAGCAAACAGATCGACATTATTGATTAAAAACTCATGAAATTTACATGGCTCAGAGAGCTTATGGCCTATATAAGCCTTTTTGGCACTGTTACTACTATCTAGTTGGACGAGATCAAGATCCTCTATTGTTTATCCTGTGGCTTCCACGATGTCGGAGTCCTTGATAACGTCTTTCTGATCGTTGCGTTTGGACCCCGACTTTGATAATTGCTATGCTTCTGAGTTTGTTCCTTTCAGCTGTTGAGTAAATGTGCGGTCTTTGGTGATGTGATAGCATTCTTGGGCCGTCCGCTGTTCGCCTTAGATGCTGAATATGCCCCATGGGGTAAGGAATTTGATTACTTGATACAAACTAGACGGGATAGACCTCATGGCGTGTATCCATGGTCGTCCTATGAATGATTGTAAGCTGTATCCTAGTTCATGACGTGGAACACTGTTTCTAGGGTGATGCCCCCGGCCAGAACGAGCAACGTTATTTCTCCTAAGGTTCGTTCAACTGCATTGTTAAAACCCGTTAGAGTTATGTAGCGTGGTACTATTTTGTCCTCGAGTCACATTTGTTCAAGCACTCGAGGGTGAATAATACACGTGCCACTTCCGCCGTCTACCATTATTCTTTTAACATCAGTATCTGAAATACGTAAAGTGATGACAAGAACATCGGAGTGAGGAAAAATCAAACCGTGGGTATCTGACTTATCGAAGATGATACTTTCTCCGAGGTCATCATACCGATCGTGGATGATTGATCGCTTCAGCTTGTGCGTGGTGGTAAACTTTATGTGGTTGATTTCTGTTTCATTGCTTCCACCGATGATTATTTGAATGGTGCGGGTAGGAGAGGGCGGCTTTGGAGGGCCTTGGTATTATTCTCGCCCACGACCGAAGTTAGATCATCCTCGGTTACTCATCAGCTCCTTCAGGTGCCCTTGGTTTAACATGTTCACTCCTTTCTGCCGTAGGGCTATGCAGTCCTCGGTTTTGTGGCCCCACTCCTGGTGAAATTCATAAAAGACGTTTGATTTCAGTTACTTGGGTCAGACTTCAATTTTTGCGGCCACTTCACTTTTGTGCCAAGCTTCTCTAGTGCGTACATTATTTCTGAAGGAGAAATACAAAAATTGTGAGCAGATAAGAGTGGAAGAATACCTCTTTCATTTCGCTGAGTTCATGTGTGCAGCCTGGACAGCCCTTCAGTATGTCGAGGGGATGGTGGAATGGCTATTGTGACATAGGGTTGATGCCTGTCTCTGTTGAGGCGTGGGCCTGACTGGTCTCTTTGACTGTCGTTATGATGATCTTTCCTCGGCTCTGTTTGGATCGACGTCAAACATTGGGTTGGACCGTTGAGGTCATCATTATCTGCTCTTACCTCGGCACAATAGGCGTTGTGAATTTCTTCCCAAGTGGTGGGAGGTCATTTTATAAGCCTGTTTAATAACTTCCTGGTCGCCCTCGACCCATTCCTGTTCAACCCATTTTAGAAGGCTGCTACTGCTATCCCTTCTGATACGTTTGGTAAGCTCATTCTTACCCCGTTAAACCGAGCGAGGAAGTCCCTGAGTCCCTCTACAGGAGATTGCCTCACGGCGAATATGTCGTTCACCCTGGCCTCCTCTTTCTTAGATCCGGCGTGTGCGGTGATGAACTTGGCGGCCATTTCCTTGAATGTTGTTATAGACCGTGCTGCTAGTTGTGAGTACCAAGTTAAGGCTCCCCCGGTTAAAGTTTCACCAAACATTTTTAGTAGCACTCACGGTACTTGCTCCTTTGATAGGTTGTTTCCCTTTATCGCTGTGAATGATGTGATTATCCGGGCATGTGGTGCCATCATATATCTTCAAATATGGTGGAATTTTGAAGGTCTTGGGTATGGCATGTGGGGCTGCCTCCTCGCTATATGGATGTTCGACGAATCGACCGACATCCCGCTTTGGCAGCAGTTTTGGGGTCCCCGGTATCTTATCTACCCTTTCTTGATGTTCTCTCATATGGTCGGGGAGTGCTCTATTTTCGTTTTCCTTCTCTTCCATTTTCTTTAGAATGGCTGTTAGTGCATCATTACCTGCATCAATCATGGTGTGAGTGTTACCTGTCGGGGGAGCGGGCTGTTCACCTGTAGTCATCGTGGTATTAGCTGGCGCGGTGTTTCTATTCACCCTTTTAACGGATTTGTTGAGTATGTCATTTAGGGTACTTGTTAGCCACTCTCCAGTAATTTCTTCACTACTGTGGTGCTTCCTCAACTGTGGAAGTGGAACTCCCCTTTCGCGTGAAGCGGTTACACTTTCATGAGGGGGAGGTGAATCACTCCGCCCAGGCATAACGCTCGACGTCACATTCTCATTGTCTTCTCTGTCATCCTAGTTGATGGTGTTCAAAATGTTGGTAGTGACACTTGCTATTGCTTTCTGTCTTGCATCTCCCTTTCCTGCCATTGTTAGTTTGTGTCCATGAGGAAAAGATGGTTGTCCCTTTTTTATAATCTAGAAGAAACTAAAAGTCTAACTAAAAAACTCCTCACAAACGAAATTGTTTGACCAAAAAAGTGTTGAACCTTTTAGTTAAACTAATTAATGATGAGATATAAGATGAATCTTAGTTAATGATAATAAATTCTAGATCAAATGTGTTGGGGAATCGATGTAGTGAACGACGTTTGATAGCGTCAAAGAGCACATTTATATTCAATGAATTTTAATAATGTGATAACATATATATGCAATAAATGTAGAAGATGGCAGTAAATGTAATAAAAAGGAATCTACTACCCAATTATTGTGTGATTTGGGTGGTTTCTTCCCCTGACAACAACATGGAAAAAGAGAAGTGAAGATGATTAGGGAATCCTTGGATCTTGTGGATCAAGATCGAGTAATATGCACTTGAATAATATAATCAATAAACAAGACAACTTTTCGCATATTCTCTTGAGTCAACCTTTTACAATGTCTTTTTCTCCGAAAGTCCAGATCCCCCTTTTGTTCTCTACTTCTTCCTATTTATAAGGGACATTCCCAAGAAATCCTAAAAAGTACAATGTGAGGAATATCCAAGGGAATATTCCTGACTTCCTCTTCTAAGCCTTTCCTACTGTTACATTTATAACTCCAGTTGCTCATCCTCGGCAGCGACCCTTCTAAGGACGACCCCTCGTCACAATGTCGTGGTCGACCCCATCCTCGACATGACTTATCTACAATTACCTAGTTGCCAATTTTTTACCAATACAAAAAGATTGGGAAAAAAAGGAGGGAGTGTGAAATAAATTACCCGCTATTATTTTAAAGTTGCGGAAGTTTTAGAACTCCCGTGAATTGTATAATTTTGTAGGGGCTAATATATTGCCGCAAAAATTATGCAAATTGTGGAGGTCACTTATACCCTGCGCAAATAAACCTTCACAATTTAGCCCTTTTTTTGTAGTGAATGTTGTGGTCTAAAGTTCAATTGTCAACAGTGTCATGAAGTCTTAAAATTCATTTCCTTCGTCGTCGACGAATCATAGATAGGTGAAATTTTGGTATTAGCTTCCTCATCCTGCAGATTTTGAACTCTGGATTTCATAAACCTTCTTTATTTTGGAGAAGCATGTTGAATTCTTGGGTGAGAGAATTCAACATGTTTAGGGGTCAGTCGTGCTATAATTGTGGTTGTTAGGCCTCTACTCCCAATTTTAGAGCTGAAAGGCTTACCAGTTCCTAAACCTATGCAAAATAATAGTTTTGGCATGGTGTAGACGTATAGCTGGTATTGTATATGTCAAAATCTGACCATAGTGGTCGACCAAGATGGGATCTCGCCTAGGTGGCGAAATAACGAAAAGCACCACGACCAATCCTAGTCCAATCATCGACAGTGTATGACAAGTAAAGGTAGTATTCAAATAACACCGAAAAAGGCCGTCATGTGAAAGCACATTGGTCAAAGAACATAGTAAGATTCCAAGAACTATATATAGAAGGGAATTCTTAGGAAAAAGGGGACTTTTCTCCTGACTCTTTCTCCTACAGTCTCTCCTGGTGAAAGTTGTAAACTATTTCTTTCTTTTTTCTAATCAAAGATAAGATTGTAACATCAATAAGTTGAGAATGTTCCCAATTCCAATAATGATCTCTCTATATACTTTTAGATCTGAAATTAATTATACTTGGCTAAGATTTATCCTTCTTCTCACAAATAATTGATTTAATCATAAGGTTCAACACTTTTCGGTCAAACAATTTGGCGCCGTCTGTGGGGATTTCTTAGCCAAATTCTTTAGTTTCCTTCAGATCCAAAACTGGTGAAACATGACCACCCACCAATAAGAGTGGCAAGTAAACTTCACGTGCTAATCTAGATCATGATGCTACACACAAGTAGAAGTCACAACCAACATCCACACGAATCCCACAGGAGGAGAACGAGCGCATCCAACCCTACTCTAACATCCTTCACCACACACTGGGTAGTCTACAAATGAGCTAAGGCAAACCCAACCCACATGGAGCTAGAGCACAAAAAGAGGGGGAAAGAGAGCTGACTACGACCACCGAGTTTAGAAACCACCATCCCATCATCCATTTAAACGTCAAGTAGGGCGAGCAATGCTACAAGTCTACTCTCGTTCACCGGATCTCCGGATTGAGGTAAGGAAAATATCATTGTGGTTCACCTTCTGTTGCTTGCCTGAGTAGGGATACAAGCGTCGCGCGGGCAAGCAAGCAAAGGAACATCTCAACTAGAGAATGGAAAACTACTATAAAATAACTAGAATATCGCCTAACTGACACTCCAACTTCTGGAAAATGATTCCCTTTGAGTCGTACTCTCTCTCCCTCACCCAGGTATTGTACCAAAGGTTTTCCCTGGGAGGTTTTGATCGAGACGATGAGGGGGACATCACCAAAGTTCAAAGTATAATCTGTCGCTTCACCTGCCGCCAGACTGGAAGACGAAGGGACTAGACAGGGAAATCCCAATACAAGCATGAACCAAACGTGAGCAAAAGAAAAACATTTTATACCCTCCGACATCACTCTCTCCAATGCCAACAAAATCAATCAAACTGGGGCTCACCCGGGAAACGCAGAGGTTGAGCAAAACTGGGACACCTCCAGGGGACACCCGAAACTCTCAAAAAGAAAAACTGGGTCTCATAACGGGTTAATATTTCAACTAGCTCGAAATAACACCTCTATGGCCAAGGGTTGTCGCCAAAAAAAAGAGAAGAAGAGTTCGACCTCGCTCGAACTACAACCGGTTAATATTTCGACTAGCTAGAAATAACACCTCTACGGCTAAGGGCCATCACCAAAAAAAAGAGAAGAGTTCGACCTCACTCGAATTGCAACAGGTTAATATTTCGACCAGCTCGAAATAACACCTCTACGGCCAAGGGCCGTCGCCAAAAAAAGAAGAAGAAGAGATCGACCTCGTTCGAACTACAACAAGTTAATATTTCGACAATATCAAAATAACACCTCTACGGCCAAGGGCCATCGCCAAAAAAGAGAGAAGAAGAGTTCGACCTTGCTCGAACTACAACATGTTAATATTTTGACAAGCTCGAAATAACACCTCTATAGCTAAGGGCCATCGCCAAAAAAAAAAGAAGAAGAAGAGTTACCTCGCTCGAACTGCAACATGTTAATATTTTCGACCAGCTCGAAATTAACACCTCTACGGCCAAGGGCCATCGCCAAAAAAAAAGAGAAGAAGAGTTCAACCTCGCTCGAACTGCAACAGGTTAATATTTCGACCAGCTCGAAATAACACATCTACGGCCAAGGGCCATTGCCAAAAAAAGAAGAAGAAGAGTTTGACTTCGCTCGAATTGCAACAAGTTAATAGTTTGACCAGCTTGAAATAACACCTCTATGGCCAAGGGCTGTCGCCAAAACAAAAGAAGAAGAAGAGTTCGCCCTCGCTCGAACTGCAACAGGTTAATATTTCAGCCAGCTCGAAATAACACCTCTGCGGTCAAGGGCCATCGCCAAAAAAGAAGAAGATTTAAACCTCGCTCGAATTGCAACATGTTAATATTTCGACCAACTCGAAATAACACCTCTATGGCCAAGAGACGTCGCCAAAAAAAAGAGTTCGATGTCGTTTGAACTGCAACATGTTAATATTTCGACCAGCTCAAAATAACACCTCTACGGCCAAGGGCCATCTCCAAAAAAAAAAGAGTTCGACCTCGCTTGACCTGAATAGGTTAATATTTTGACCAGTTCGAAATAACACATCTACGGCTAAGAGCCATCGCAAAAAAAAGGGAAGAGTTCGACCTCGCTCGAACTGCAACAGGTTAATATTTTGACCAGCTCGAAATAATACCTTTACGGCCAAGGTTCGTCGCCAAAAAAAGAAAAAAAGTTCGACCTCGCTTGAACTGCAACAAGTTAATATTTTGACCAGCTCGAAATAACACCCCTACGGCCAAGGACCATCGCCAAAAAGATAAAAAAGAAGCGACTTCACCCAAATCAGCGACAGTTTGATCCTGCACGAATGACTAAAGTCAAGGCTAACTTCATCCAAAACAACAAAATTATATCAACTCAGTTGAGTCAAAGACGAATCTACTTAAAGCAATAAGTCACCAAGTCAATTCCGCTCCAAATAGGCGAGTTGAATGGGGCTCCATTAGCACTCACAATGAAGTCCTGCTCAGTTCAGTTAGAATTGGTTTTCCTAAAAAAATCAGGGATCCACCATGCGAAGATCCAAAATTTACGCCAATGATATGTAAAAGGGGAAGATATACAAAGGACGTACAACGATGAAAGCTCCTTTATTTAAACAGTTATGCAAATAGCCGTAGGTTATACACGGCTACAACCGGTCCAGTACAAAAAAAGGGCAACAACTACACAAACAAAAAAAATATCAAAGATAACTTTTTAACTCGGCGCCATCACCGCCGTCCTCCTTACTACCGTCTCCAAGAAACTCCCCCTCAGCATCAACATCCTCGCCGGCCTCCAGTGTCGCAGGATCATAACTACAGTTAACACGAGCCTCTCGTGCCTGTCACACCTCCTTTTTACCCTAAAGGGGATATGGAGTTTTTCAAATTAAAGTGACAATAATCGAAGCGTGATTATTTATATTCAAATTCAGAGTCGCTACTTGGGATAATTTATGGTGTCCCAAGTCACCGGTTTAAAATCCCGAATCGAAAAAGTTTGACTCTTATTTATTGTCTGCAAACACAGAAATTCGAGTAAGGAATTTTGTTAACCCGGGAGAAGGTGTTAGGCATTTTCGGATTCCGTGATTTTAGCACGGTCGCTTAACTATTAATAATTGGCCTAATTATCTGATTAATTACACATTTTAAACCTATGTGCATTTTTATTCCTTTTAACCGCTTTTAACATTTATGGAATTATTTTACGGAACAAGTCACGATTGTCTTACACTTGTTGTTTTAGTACACATTGCAAACCGCGTCACATGAAATGTACCCGCAATTTACAACATGTTTAATTTTATTATTATTAGTTATGGTTGGGTCACATGAAATGCACACCCGAATTTGGAGTTATGCATCATGACTATTCCCTGGGAACCGTACCCATAGTCATGATGATTCATTTACGCGCCTAAAAGTTTGCCTACCCATTTGTAGTCGGCCTAGTATGCTCCTAACGATAGATAAATGATAAAACAACCAATATTCCAATTCCAATTTTACTTCATTTACTTAAGCATCCAAGCAGACATTAACAAAATCCGCACAAATAAGCATTCAAGTAAATCACAGAAAGCATTTCATAGGAAACCATTCACGCTAGACGCTAGTCATGAGAATTTAGTGCTCAAAGTGAATAATTCCAAACATTGACTTATCATCTTCACAAATAAACTAGTCTTCTGGCTTAAACTAAATCCAATTTGAAACTTAGTATCTTTTGTATAGGAACACAAACTTAAACAATTAGGGAGGACCAACATTAACACAACAATGACGAACCAGAACACATCAAGTCGAACCAATAACCAAGCAATGAACTTTATATTTCATTCAGATTAATAACCTCAACTGAATTCATTTCATGTCCATCTCCCTTTTTAACAAAACTTTATTGAGTTTTAAGCCTTTAAACCCATTTCAAACAAAAACTCTTATCATACTTATAATCAGACCAAATAGTGAGATAGGGAGAAAAGAAATGGACCTGAAATCCCTTTCCGGTATATTCAAATCTTCGAAAATTACAGCGCGACGAGAACTCGAAAGGAAGATGATGAAAAAGATAGTAGCAACAAAATCGAGCAGGGACCACTAACTGGATTAGAAACTACGACGGTAATGTACACTCAAACATGAAACTTTAATCGACCTTGACTCAGCTTCCGGCCTCAAATAATCACACCTTTTAAAATTAGAAATCAAAGAAGAAGCTAAAAATGTTTATGTTCTATATTTTTTTTGAATTTGAGATCAAAATCAGACCAACATCACTGAAGAAGAAGAAATTAGAAGCTAAACTTAAGGCCTCATTTTTTCCACTTCTGTCCAAATGTCACGACCCGGATTTTCCACCCTCGGGAGTTGTGATGGCACCTACTCATGAAATCTAGACAAGCATTTATTATAGATTCATTATCCTTTTTCCTTAACTATTTAACATTTACAAATTAACATGTAATCAACAGTGGCATAACCATAATAAACAGAAATGGGGAAGACGAAATCTAATTGTTTAACCAATTACTAGTACAGAACCCAACATACAACTCTACCCAAAATTGCTGTCACAATGTCATGGACCATTTACAAATACTACAAACAGTGGTCTGAATGGAAAATACAAATCTGTCTCTGAAATATATAAAAACAGAATGGAAAGATAGAAGGGGACGTCAAGGCCTATTGAGGTATGCAGGACTACCTCGGGTCTCCGCTGGACTGAAGGCAACAACCTTTCTACGATCCAAATGCTCCAGCACCGGGATCTGCACACAATGCTGAGTGTAGTATCAGCACAACCGACCTCATGTGCTGGTAAGTGTCGAGCCTAACCTCGGCGAAGTAGTGACGATGCTAGGACGAGATTGCCAGATAAAACTGTGCGGTTATATCATATACAACAAATAATAACGACAGAAACTAGCAGTTAAAGATGGGAAGGGTAAATATGCTCGGGGGAACATCATGTACAAACAGAAATTCAGTAAAGAAGCATACAGAACACCAAAATTCATCTATAAGTTAGAATAAGGAGAACAATAGCAAGTGCACGACATCACCCCGTGCTTTTACTCTCATTCTTACCATATGAATCAATATATTCGGCACGACATCACCCTTTGTGCTTTTACCTCACATAATCATGGCACGACATTATCCTTCGTGCATTATCACTCATATCATGGCATGACATCACCCTTCGTGCTTTTACATTTACAATATCGGCACGACATAACCCTTCATGCATTAACACTCACTCACAAATATTACGCACGGCATCACCCTTCATGCTTTTACACTCTTCCTTACCCAAGCAACAATCACAAAGCAATTCGGGCAAGGGAATCAATAAAATCACAATAGAATTACGGCAAGGGAACAATAGTATAACAATAATGTCTCGGAAAGGGAAACAATATCATAAGCAATAACATCCCGGCAAGGGAAACAATATCATAAGCAATAACATCCCGGCAAGCAAAACAATATCATAAAAGTCTTCTCTTTTCCACAATTACTTCACAACTCAATTCTCAACTTGAGCTAATGCTCAACAACGTTCAATTACCAAGAATACTTCCATGAGCCTTGTTCTATTTTGAAAATTATCACATTAAGAATGAACAATACATAACGGAGTCACAACAATCATAGTATAAGACTCACGGGCATTCTTGACACTGACGTATAGATACTCGTCACCACACCTATACGTCATACTCAACAAGCAAATAAGACCAAGATTCCTATTCCCTCAAGCTAAGGTTAGACCAAACACTTACCTCAATGCCACGAACACAATCAAGCTACAACTACCGCTTTACCTCTTGATTCCACCACCAAATCGCTTGTATCTAGCCACAATTTACTTAACGATATCAATAAATTCTAAACAAACCAATCCTAATGCATGAAGATAGGTTTTCTAATGATTTCCCCAAAAAGTCAAAAATTGACCCCGGGCTCGCTTGGTTATAACCCGAGGTTCGAACCAAAACTCGATCACCCATTCACCCACGAACTCAAATATATAATTTATTTTGAAATCGACCTCAAATCGAGGTCCAAATCCCCAAAATTTGAAAGTCCTAGGTTCTACCCAAAAACACCCAATTTCCCCATGAAAACTCTTGATTTTGAATCGAAATCATGTGAAAAGATGGATTAGATTGAAAGAAACGAGTTAGAAATGACTTACTAATGATTTGGAAGAGTATGTGCCTTTGAAATATCACCCAAGATGTTTTAGGGTTTGAAAGAGTTTGGAAAAATGGGGAAGATCCCGTCAAAATTTCATTTTGCAGGTCTTAGGTGTCGCAATTGCGACCAGGGTTCGCAATTGCGAACCCCTTTGGAAACCTATCTGCTTCGCATTTGCGAACAATAAGTCGCATTTGCGACCCTTCTCTTTTCGCATTTGCCATAAAAACGTCGCATTTGCGAGCATGGACTGCCCAGGCTTGGTTCGCATTTGCAACGCCTGGGTTGCAATTCTCATGCCTGAGAATTTCGCAATTGCGAAGCCTGGTCTCACAATTGCGAGATCAGATGCCTTGGCAAAAATACTAGATACCAACAAATTTTCCCAAGTCCAATTTCACTCTGTGGCCTATCCAACAGTCACCCGAGCCCTCGGGGCTCCAAATCAAACATGTACGCAAGTCCAAAAATATCATACAGACTTGCTCGTGCGATTAAATCATCAAAATAACATCAACAACCATGAATTAAACCTCAAATTCATAAATTTACTCAAGAACATCAAAATTTCTATTTTCTCAACTATATGTCCGATTTATACCAAATCAATTCCGATCTTTACCAAATGTCACAAATTCAACTTAATTATTATTTTAAACTTGTACCGGGCTCCGTAACCAAGATACGAGCCCGATACCATCAAGAAATTACATCAATTCACTTCTAAAAGCCTTTATAATTTCCAGCAAACAATTTTCTTTAAAAATTTATTTCTCAGGCTTGGGACCTCGGAATTAGATTCTGGGTATACGCCCAAGTCCCATATTTTACTACGGACCTTAAGAGACCGTCGGATCACGGGTCCGGGTCCATTTACCAAGAATGTTGAACAAAGTCAACTTTAATCAATTTTTAAAGGTCAATTTCCTTATTTTACTTAGATTTCATATAAAAGATTTCCGGAAACGCGCCCGGATTGCGCACACAAATTGAGGTGAGACAAAAAAAGATTTTTAAGGCCTCAAAACATAGAATTTACTTTCAAAATAAGTTAGAGAAAAGATGGGGATATCGGCTCCGCATATCGGACTCGGACTCCCAGGTCGCTGCCTCAACAGGCTGACCCCTCCACTGAACACAAACAGAAGGAAAACTCTTTGATCTCAACTGGCGAACCTACCTGTCTAGAATAGTTTCCGGCTCCTCCTCATAGGACAAGTCCTTGTCCAACTGGACAGTTTTGAAGTCTAACACGTGGGATGGATCACAGTGATACTTCCAAAGCATGGACACATGAAACACTAGATGCACGACTGATAAACTCGGCGACAATGCAAGTCTGTAAGCCACCTCTCCCACTCGATCAAGAATATCAAAAGAACCAATGAATCTAGGGCTTATCTTGCCCGTCTTTCCAAATCTCATCACGCCTTTCATAGGCGACACCCGAAGCAACACCCACTCGCCAACCATGAATTCCACATCGCGAACCTTACGGTCGGCATAGCTCTTTTGCCTGGACTGACTGTACGAAGCCTATCCTAAATGATCTTAACCTTGTCCAAGGCATCTTGTACTAGATCTATACCCAACAACCGAGCCTCTCCCAACTCAAACCTCCCAACCGGTGACCGATACTGCCTACCATATAAAGCCTCACAGGGAGCCATCTGGATGCTCGACTGGTAGCTGTTGTTGTAAGTGAACTCTGCTAAAGTCAAGAATTGATGCCACGAACCTCCAAAGTCAATAACACAAGCCCGAAGCATATCCTCCAAAATTTGAATAGTACGCTCGAACTGCCCATCAGTCTGAGGATGAAATGCTTTGCTCAACTCGACCCGTATTCCCAACTCATGCTGAACTACCCTCCAGAAATGTGAGGTAAACTACGTACCTCGGTCAGAAATGGTAGACACAGGCACACCATGAAGACGAACAATCTCCCTGATATAGATCTCGGCTAACCTCTTAGAAGAATAGAAAATCGCCACAGGAATGAAATATGCTGACTTGGTCAACCTATCAACAATAACCCACACTACATCGAACTTCCTCCGAGTTCGTGGGAGTCCAACACCGAAGTTCATAGTGATACGCTCCCATTCCCACTCAGGAATCTCAATCTTCTAGAACAAACCACCTGGTCTCTGATGCTTGTACTTTACCTACTGACAATTAAAACACCGAGCCACATGTTCAACAATATCCTTCTTCATCCTCCTCCACCAATAATGTTGCCGCAAGTCCTGATACATCTTAGCGGCGCCCGGATGAATAGAGTACAGGGAATTATGGGCCTCCTCTAGAATCAACTCTCGAAGTCCATCCATATTAGGCACACAAACATGACCCTACATCCTCAAAACTCCATCATCTCCAACTGTAACCTGCTTGGTACCTCCATGACGCACTGTGTCTCTAAGGACAAGCAAATGAGGATCATCATACTGCCGATCTCGAGTACGCTCAAATAATGAAGAACGAGCGACTGTGCAAGCTAACACACGGCTGGGCTCGGAAACATTCAACCTCACGAACTGATTGGCTAAAGACTGAACATCCAAAGCAAGCGGTCTCTCACCGACCGGAATATATGCAAGACTGCCCATGCTGACTGACTTTCTACTCAATGCATCGGCCACTACATTGGCCTTCCCCGGATGGTATAAGATGGTAATATAATAGTCTTTCAATAGCTCCAACCACCTTCTCTACCTCAAATTTCGCTCCTTCTGCTTGAATAAGTGCTTTAGACTCTTGTGAACCATGAACACCTTACATGACATGCTATATAAATAGTGCCTCCAAATATTCAGCGCGTGAACAATGGCTGCTAACTCCAAATCATGAACTGGATAATTCTTCTCGTGAATCCTCAACTATCGCGAAACATAAGCAATGAACTTGCCATCCTACATCAACATAGCACCAAGTCCAATACGGGATGCGTCATAATACATTGTATATGGCCCTCAACCTATAGGAAAAATCAATACCGGCACCGGAGTCAAAGCTATCTTGAGCTTCTGAAAGATCGCCTCACACTCGTTCGACTACCTGAACTGGGCGCCCTTCTAGGTCAACCTAGTCATTGGGGCTGCAATAGATAAGAACCCCTCCACAAACTGACAGTAATAGCCTGCCAAACCCAAGAAACTCTGGATCTCTGTAGCTGATGGGGGTCTAGGCCAGTCCTTGACTGCCTCTATCTTCTTCGGATCCACCTGAATACCCTCTACTGATACAACGTGACCCAGGAATGCAACTGAACTCAACCAGAACTCATATTTTAAAAACTTAGCGTACAACTGACTATCTTTCAAAGTCTGAAGAACAACTCTCAGATGCTGCTCATGCTCCTCTCGGCTGCAGGAATAGATCAAAATATCATCAATGAAGACTATCATGAATGAATCCAAGTAAGGCTTGAACACTCGATTCATCAAATCCATGAAAGCTGCTGGGACATTTGTCAACCCGAATCACATCACCAAAAACTCATAATGCCCTTACCGAGTGCAGAAAGCTATCTTAGGGACATCAGATGCCCTAATCCTCAACTGATGGTAGCCAAATCTCAATTCAATCTTCAAAAATACCTTGGCACCCAGAAACTAATCAAACAAATCATCAATCCTCGGTAATAGATACTTGTTCTTGATGGTGACCTTGTTCAACTATCGATAATCTATACACATCCTCATCGAACCATCCTTCTTCTTAACAAACAACACCGGCACACCCCAAGGCGAGACACTAGGTCTAATAAAGCCTTTATCAAGCAGGTCTTGCAACTTCTCCTTCAATTCTTTCAACTCAGACGGGGCCATACGATATGGCGGAATAGAAATAGGTTGAGTGCCCAGAGCCAAATCAATGCAGAAGTCAATATCCCTGTCGGGTGGTATACCCGGCAGGTCTGAAGGAAATACCTCAAGAAACTCACGAACAACAGGCACATAATTCATAGAAGGAACCTCAACACTAGAATCACGAACATACGCCAAATAGGCCAAACATCCCTTATCAACCATACACCGAGCCTTCATATATGAGATAACCCTGCTGGTAGAATGACCAGGAGTCCCTCTCCACTCTAAATGAGGTAAACCCGACAAGGCTAAGGTCATGGTCTTGGCATGACAGTCCAAGATAGCGTGGTAAGGTGATAACCAGTCCATCCCCAATATGACATCAAAATCAACCATATCCAAAAGTAACAAATCTACTCGAGTCTCAAGACCCCCAAGCATAACTATACATGAACGATGGACACGATTTACCACAATATAATCACCCACCGGTGTAGACACATATACAGAAGCACTCAAGGAATCACTAAGCATGACCAGATATAGTGCAAAATAAGATGACACATATGAGTATGTAGATCCTGGATCAAATAGAACTGAAGCATCTCTACTACAAACAAGAATAGTACCCGTGATAACTGCATCGGAGGCCTCAGCCTCAGGCCTAGCTGGAAGAGCATAACATCAGGGCTGCGCCCCACCACTCTAAACTACATCTCTAGGATGACCTCCTGCTTGCTGGCCTCCACCTCTAGTGGCCTGACCTCCACCTCTAATACCTCTAACTCTAGCACCTCTACCTTCACCTCTAGCTGGCTAAGCGGGCGGTGGAACACTCGGTGCCTGAACCGTGGCACGGAAACCTTGATGCTGAGAGCTGCTCGATGCTTGAGGGCAAAATCTAGCAATATGCCTTGTATCGCCACTAGTATAACAAGCCCTCGGCTGCTAGGACTGACGACCATGGAAACTCTGGAGCGGAGGTGCACTGATAGGAGCTGGCAGTGCACTGTAGGGTAGCTGATCAGATACTGCATATGAGAACCACGGTCACCTAGAGTACTGTGAGAAGCCTGTAGGGATGAATGAAACGGCCTAGAAGGATGGCCCTACCAAAGGAATCCCTGCCTCTAGACGAGGCACCACTGAACCTGCCCGAATGACGAGGCCTCTTGTCATACTCCTAACCACTCCACTGTGACAGAACCATCTCAACTCTCCTGGCCACATTGGCCGCATCTTGAAAAGAAATCTTGCTTCCCGTCTCCTTATCCATCTGCAATCGAATAGGCTGAACGAGTCCCTCAATGAACCTCCTCACTCTCTCTCTCTCTTAGTGGCAAGTATAAGAAGAGCATGACGGGCCAAGTCAATAAATCTGGTCTCGTACTGAGTGACAGTCATAAAACCTTACTGGAGATGCTCAAACTGCCTCCGATAGTTCTCCCTATAAGTGATCGGAGAAAATTCTCCATAAATAGCTGAGAGAACTGATCCCAAGTCAAAGCTGGTGACCCAGCTGGTCTAGCAAACAATAATCTCTCCACCAAGTCTTGGCGGATCCAAACAGATGAAAAACAACAAAGTTGACCCCATTGGTCTCCACTATCCCCATGTTTCGTAGAACCTCATGATAGTTGTCCAAATAATCCTAGGGATCCTCAGAAGATATACCACCAAAAGTAGTAGTGAAAAGCTTGGTGGACAAGTGAGGCTTGCTCAGTTGGTAAAAGCACCTCCACCTACGATCGATAGGTCCTGGGTTCGAGTCACCATGGAGGGGAAGTGTGGAAACACTATAGATCCTCCTAATTTGGGAGGGAAAAAAATAAAAAAAAAGCTTGGTGAACTTGTCCAAGCTCCACAAGGCATCAACAGACATAGCTGGCCCCTCACCGATCTATGCCACAACACCCGGCTAAACTGCCCCAACTGGCTGAGCTACTGGAGTCTAAAACTGGGGAGCCATCTGCTCCGAAGTGCGAGTAGCAGGAGTCTGGGATCCTCCTCCAGCCTGAGAGATGGCCGGTGCTACAGGAAGCAAGCCTGCTTAGGCAACACTCTCCATAAGGCCCACTAGATGGACCAGAGCATCATAAAGTACCAGGGTGGCGATGAACCCCTCCGGGACTTGAGCTGGTCCTGCTGGAACTTTTTGGGCTAGAAACTCATCGTCAAACTCAACCTAAGGCTCCACCGCTGGTGCTGCTGCTCGAGCTCTGGGCTGAGCCCTTCTTATGCCTCGGGCCCTAGCACGGCCTCGGCCTCTGCCCCTCGCAAGAGCTGCTACTGGGGGCTCGGGTTCCTGGTCAACTGATGAAGCGGTATGTGTTCTCACCATCTACAAAAGAACAGAGTGGAAGTTTAGTTAGCATTGAGAAATCCAGTCGCACTATAAGAAAGAATAGATGTGAAGTTTTTCCTAACTCTGTAGCCTCTAAGGGATAAACACAAACGTCTCCGTACCGATCCCTCAGACCTTACTAAGCTTGTCCGTGAATTGTGAAACCTAGGCAACCTAGAGCTCTGATACCAACTTGTCACGACCAAGATTTCCCACCCTCAGGAGTCGTGATGACGCCTACTCATGAAAGCAAGACAAGATGAGTATTATAGATTCATTACACTTTTTCCTTAACCATTTAACATTTACAAATTAACATGTGATCAACAATGGCGTAACCATAATAAATAGAAATACAGAAGATAAAATCTAATAGTTTAATCAATTACTAGTATAGAATCCAACATACAATTCTAACCAGAATTGGTGTCACAACTCACGGACCGTCTACGAATACTACAAACAGTGGTCTGAATGGAAAATACAAATCTGTCTCTGAAATATATAAAAATAGAATGGAAAGATAGAAGGGGATGCCAAGGCCTGCGGACATCTGCAGGACTACCTCGGGTCTCCGCTTGACTGAAGGCAACAACCTCTCTACGGTCCAAATGCTCCAACACTAGGATCTGCACACAATGCAGAGTGTAGTATCAGTACAGCCGACCCCATGTGATGGTAAGTGTCAAGCCTAACCTCGGCGAAATAGTGACGAGGCTAGGACGAGACTGCCAAATAAACCTGTGCAGTTATATCATATACAACAAATAATAATGACAGAAACTAGCAATTAAAGATGGGAAGGGGAAACATGCTCGAGGGAACATCATGTACAAACAGAAATTCAGTAAAGAAGCA
Source organism: Nicotiana sylvestris (assembly GCF_000393655.2). Taxonomy (NCBI): domain Eukaryota; kingdom Viridiplantae; phylum Streptophyta; class Magnoliopsida; order Solanales; family Solanaceae; genus Nicotiana; species Nicotiana sylvestris. The sequence continues at coordinate 109,402,590 of NC_091065.1, forward strand.
TATGGAACACCAAAATCCAACTATAAGCAAGAATAAGAAGAACAATAACAAGTGCACGACATTACCCTTCGTGCTTTTACTCTCGTTCTCACCATATGAATCAATATATTCGATACGGCATCACCTTTCGTGCTTTTACCTCACATAATCATGGCACAACATTATCCTTCGTGCATTATCACTCATATCATGGCACGACATCACTCTTCGTGCTTTTACATTTACAATATCGACATGGCATCACCTGTCGTGCATTAACACTCATTCACAAATATCACACACGACATCACCCTTCATGCTTTTACACTCTTCCTTACCCAAGCAACAATCACAAAGAATTCGGGCAAGGGAGTCAATAAAATCACAATAGAATCTCGGCAAGGGAACAATAATATAACAATAATATCCCGGCAAGAGAAACAATATCATAAGTAATAACATCCCGGCAAGAGAAACAATATCATAAGAAATAACATCGCAGCAAGGGAAACAATATCATAAACCTCTTCTCTTTTCCACAATTACTTCACAACTCAATTCTCAACTTGAGCCAATGCTCTACAATGTTCAATTACCAAGAATACTTCTATGAGCCTTGTTCCATATTGAAAATTATCATACTAAGCATGGATAATACATAACGGAGTAACGACAATCATAGTATAAGACTCACGGGCATGGTTGACACCGACGTATAGATACTCGTCACCACACATATACATCGTACTCAATAATTAACACATAGCAAATATGACCAAGACTCCTATTCCCTCAAGTTAAGGTTAGACCAAACACTTACCTCAATGTCACGAACACAATCAAGCCTCAACTACCTCTTTACCTCTTGATTCCACCACCAAACCGCTTGTATCTAGCCACAATTTACTTAACGATATCAATAAATGCTAAATAAACCAATCCTAATGCATAAAAATAGGTTTTCTAATAATTTTCCCAAAAAGTCAAAAAATGACCCTAAGCCCGCTTGGTCAAATCCCAATCACCCATTCACCTACAAACTCAAATATATAATTTGTTTTGAAATTGGACCTCAAATTGAGGTCCAAATCCCCAAAATTTGAAAATCCTAGGTTCTACCCAAAAATACCCAATTTTCCATGAAAACCCTTGATTTCGAATTGAAATCATGTGAAAAGATGGATTAGATTGAAAGAAACGAGTTAGAAATGACTTACTAATGATTTGGAAAAGTATATGCCTTTGAAAAATCGCCCAAGATGTTTTAGGGTTTGAAAGAGTTTTGAAGAATGGGAAAAATCCCGTCAAAATTTCATTTTGCAGGTGTCAGGTGTCGCAATTGCGAACCCCTTTGGAACCTTGTGTTCTTCGCATTTGCAAACAATAAGTCGCATTTTGCGAACAATAAGTCGTATTTTGCGACCCTGCCCTTTCACATTTGCGATCAAAACGTCGCATTTGCAAGCATGGCCTGCCCAGGCTTGGTTCGCATTTGTGACGCCTGGGTCGTAATTCCCATGCCTGAGAATTTTGCAATTTCAAAGCTTGGTCTCGCAATTGCGAGATTAGAGGCCTGGGCAAAATACCAGATACCAACAAATTTTTCTAAGTCCAATTTCACTCTGTGGCCTATCCAAAACTTACCCGAGCCTTCGGGGCTCCAAACCAAACATGCACGCAAGTCCAAAAATGTTATACGGACTTGCTCGCGCGATCAAATCATCAAAATAACATTAGCAACCATGAATTAAACCTCAAATTCATCAATTTACTCAAGAAGATCAAAATATTTATTTTCTCAACTTTACGTCTGATTTATACCAAATCATTTCCGATCTTTACCAAATTTCACAGATTCAACTTAATTACTATTTTAAACTTGTACCCGGCTCCTAAACCAAGATACGAGACCGATATCATCAAGAAATTACATCAATTCACTTCTAAAAGCCTTTATGTTTTCCAGCAAATAATTTTCTTTAAAAATTCATTTCTCGAGCTTGGGACCTCGGAATTCGATTACGGGCATAGCACAAGTCCCATATTTTATCACGGACCCTACGAGACCGTCAGATCATGGGTCCGGGTCAGTTTACTAAGAATGTTGACCGAAGTCAACTTTAATCTATTTTCAAAGGTCAATTTTCTTATTTTACTTAGATTTCACATAAAAGATTTCCGGAAACGTGCCCGGACTGTGCACATAAATCGAGGTAAAATAAAAAGAGATTTTTAAATCCTTGAAACACATAATTTACTTTCAAAACGAGTGATGACCTTTTGGGTCATTACACCAAAAATTGCCCTAAATTTTCCGCCCAGATTTTCATCTGTGTTTGCCGTTTATCTTGGGGTGGAACACTGCTGGAGATTTTTGTGTCTCAAATGTAGGAATCATGTTCCAAAATATGAAGGTGTGGCTGGAGTTGGAGGTGGCGTTGTGGTGGTGTGTTTTTCGGCGACTGGTGTTCTCTGGTGGGTGTTGGTTGAGGGGCTGGTCATTTTTTGTGGTGAAGAAACAACAGCTGGTCTGTTTGGTTTGTGGTCAAGGGTTCTTTGTTTTTTTTTGATTTTGTAAAGATGGAGAAGAACAATCTATGGGTCTTCTTTTGTTTAAGAAGAAGGTAACTGCTGGGGGGTCTCTCTTAGGTCTGGGAGTCTAGGGCTATTATTAATTAGGATATAAGAGGGGAATGAGTAAATGGGCTTGGATTTAGGAAATTGGATTGGACCATGTCTTTTGGGTTTGAATTTAGGCTAAGAAGACCAAATAATACAATGTATGTATAAAGTGTAAAAATTACTTTTAATTAAAATAAACTAATATAAAACTAAATACTAAAAGTAAAACTAAGTTTTGTATTTTAAAAAGTTATAGTACCATAAATATAAATATACTAATAGGCTTTAAACTAAAGATAAAAAATATTTTCGTAATTTTTATTTTTATGATAAAATAAAGTTAAAGAGTCAAAACTATTTAAAATAGCGATATTAAACCTAAACTAAATATTTAAATGCTAAAATGTGTAAAATCTTGGGGAGGGTCAAAAATTATATGTCTACAGCTGGCCCTCTTTGACTGGAAACACGAAGAGTTTTCAGACAAAGAACGACGAGACATGTTTTGACCCGACCCTTATTTAGAGAGACCAAAAACTAAGAGAAAGGAGAATGTGACCGAACCCTGGTATCTGAGCTGCCTACATATCCTTGGCTATAAAGGAATTAGACCACGTATAGTTCAGAATTAGGAAGAGTGATAGAGTATACCGAGGTGGAGAGTCGAGTGAAGTGCCATCGAGGTTCCGATCCGTGGTCCCGTTATTACATCAGAATCAAAATCTAAAGGAATTAAACAAACCTATCAGCTATGTATTACAAGATTTCTATCTATGAGTCTTCTGAAGCTTGATCTTGAGTCTTGGTTGGTTCTTCATGCGGAGTCTGATCTGAATCTTGATGCATGTTAGCTGCAGGTGTTAGTTCATTCTTCCACAGCTTCTTCGGATTAAGACTGGACATGCAGTGCTCGTGACTTCAGTTATGTCTTGAGCAGTTCACATCTTTCATCTGCTTCTGCATTTGGATTCACTTTCCTCTTTTTTTTTTCTTTTCTTTTTTTGGATTGAGACTTATTTTTTTTGGTTATCTCGGACTGTCGACTCACATTTTTGAGGAGATCTTCCGCTACTTCTAACTTGAATTGACTTCTAAAATGACTTCCTTCGTTATCCAGGTGGGCGCCTACTACTACGGCAAAACAGACAAAACAAAAGAAACTTCTCTGCCCCAGTTTGCACTAGGAAGATTTGTGAGTTATTAGCAGACCTATGAATCACATATGCTATTGATGAAGGATGCAATTGAAGACTCAACTAGGATGTGCGTCTCCTGTGAGTAAAACCAAGAAAATTTTGACCCAAACTAGGAAGTGTGTCTCCTAAATTTGAGACTGAGCTTGCGGAAAACTATACACTAAGCTTGACTAAAGTAAAACTGACCCTATTTTTCAGGCGGTACCCCTGATTTCAAGGAAACTAAAGATTGATAACTTAAGAAAATTAAAAATTGACCTTTTTGTTTTCAAATCCAAACTTCCCCTTTTTAATTTAAAATTATTATCCTAGGAGAAAATTCATCAGACTAGGTTTTAATCTTAGGAGAAAGATTCATCTCACTAAGATTTATATCCTAGGAGAAAGTTCATCAGGCTACATCTTCTATCTTAGGAGAAAGATTCATCAGACTAAGATTTTGATCCTAGGAGAAAGTTCATCAGACTAGGTCTTTTTTTTTTTGGTATCTTAGGAGAAAGATTCATCAGACTACGATTTCTATCCTAGGAGAAAGTTCATCATACTAGGTCTTCTATCTTAGGAGAAAGATACTGATGACTAGGTCTTCTATCTTAGGAGAAAGATTCACCAGACTAAGATTTTGACCCTAGGAGAAAGTTCATCAGACTAGATCTCTTTTATTCTTTTTTTTTTTGGTATCTTAGGAGAAAGATTCATCAGACTAAGATTTTGATTGTGATGATCCGACCAGTCGTCTCATGAGTTATCGCTCAATTTCCCCTATTTCTACTTCTTTATGTTTGTTTATCCGTGTTATGTGGTATCGGGTCGGTCGGATCGAGTTCGGAAAGGATTTGGTAAGGTTTGAGACACTTAGTCTCTTTAGAGTGAGTTTAAGTTGGAAAAGTCAACCAGATGTTGACTTGTGTGTTAGAGGGATCGGATGTGTGTTCCGATGGTTCGTTTAGCTTTGGGAGGTGATTTTATGAGCATGATCGGAATGAGTTTTGGAGGTTCGGAGTAGATTTAGGCTTGAATTGGCGAAATCGGATTTTTGGCAATTTCCGGTTGACAAGTGAGATTTTGATATAAGGGTCGAAATGGAATTCCGAGAGTTGCAGTAGTTCCGTTGTGTCATTTGGGATGTTTGTGCAAAATTTCAGGTCATTCAGATGTAGTTTGGTCAGGTTTTTGATCAAAAGAGGAATTTAGAAGTTTTTGGAAACAGGCTTGAATCCGATGTATTTTGGTCGATTTGATATTGTTTGAGGTGTTTTGAAGATTGGTACAAGTTTAAATAAGGTTTTGGGATATGTTTCTGCCTTTGGTTGAGGTCTCGAGGGCCTCGAGTGAGTTTCAAGTGGTCAATCGGGCCATTCCATGAAGTTGGAACATGCAGGAAATTGCAGGTAAGTGCTGCAGAAAAATGACCTTCGCATTCGCGAGAAGGGTCCTTGCGTTCGCGAAGGGTCAGTTGAGGAAGCTGGAAATTTAGCCTTCACGTTCGCGAGGAAGGCTCCGCGTTCGCGAAGGGTTGGGCATCTGTGCACCGCGTTCGCGGGGTTGTTGTCTCGTTCGCATAGAAGGAATGGGCAACTGAGCTTCAGGGGGAATATTTTCATCACGTTCGCGAGTGGAAGGTTGGTCTGAGCAAAGCATCGCATTCGTGATCACGAAAGAGGAAAATTGGTCAAAGTTAATTTGTGCTTCGCGAACGCGAGGCTTTGACCGCGTTCGCGAAGAAGGATTTCAGGCCTGGGCAGAAGGTTTAAAAGGTCGTCTTGTCCGCGAATGTGGGGTTTATTTCTTCCATTGTTGGTCATTTTTGGAGCTATTTGAAGGAGATTGAAAAGGGATTCAAGGGGAATTACTTGTAGGTAAGAATTTTGGACTTAAAACTCGATTCTATTGTGAAATCTACCCAATAAATCATAGAATCTAAGCTTAAAATTGAGGAATTAGGGCTTGAGATTAAAAGACTTTAAAATGATAATTTGAGGGGTCATTTGGACTCCGGTTTCAGTGTTCTTGGTATGTATGGACTCGTGGGAGGATAAGGATTCCGTTGATGTGCTTTTTATCGAGTTTCGAGACGTGTGCCCGGGGGTCGGGTTTGGCCAATTTCGGAATTTTTGGTATAATTTGATTATTTTTGTTTGGGCTTCGTTATCTTAGCATATTTTGACACCGTGATTCTGATTTTGGATAGATTCGACGCGAGTGGAGGCCGATTCGAGGGGTAAAGTCATCGCGGAGTAGTATTTTCATCGGTTTGAGGTAAGTAACCATTGTAATTCTGGAACTGAGGGTACGAAACCCCGATATTTGACTTGTTTTGATAAATGCGGTGACACACATGTTAGGTGACGAGCGTGTGGGCGTGCACCAGTAGGGATTGTGACTTGGTCCGTCCCGTAGCGACTATTAAGACGCGTATTTGATTTGGAGTCTCATATTATTCCGTACTTTAGTCATTTATACTGTATTATGGGTTGTATGCCATGTTTGGGGCCTTGTGCTGACCTGTTGAGACCATTAGGGGCATTTTTACTTTTTTTTCCTCACTTTACTTGTTGAAAGCATATCCTCAGTCATGTTTTACCTGTTTAAATGCTTAAAACTAGTTTTATCACTTCACTTCTAAATATGAGGACTATTCGGATTGAGTTCCCTATTTTCTAATGTTATGCCCGAGAGGCTGTGAGGTTAATAACTAAGAGAGGTTGAGAACCTAATTGCGCCGCAGCGATATGACGCTTGGGCTGTAGGATCCCCTCCGGAGTCTGTACACCTCTAGTGAACGTAGTCGACTATAATTATGGATTAGGCTGCACGCCGCAGCAGTTACTATGATTTCTATTATTATGAGATATTAATGAGTCTGAGTGTTGAGAGTGAGTACTGAGTGATGAGAGTGAGTCACGAGTGACTGAGAGGCTGCCCGAGAGGCTATATTCTGAGTGATACCTTGCCTAAGGGGCCCAGTTATGATATTTTCACTGATTTCACTCTTCTTTTAAAAATAGCCTATGTTGGAAAAATTGCTAAGTATATGATTTCAAGTGTTTAAACTGAAATTGATGATTATACGACGAAACTGGTTCTAAACTGTGAAGTTGACCTGTTATACTATTGTTTATTCAGTTATATGATTTTTAATTGCTCGTCACTACTTTCAGACATTATTTACTTTAGTTACTTACTGAGTTGGCGTACTCACGTTACTCCCTGCACCTTGTGTGCAAATCCAGGTGCCCGAGTGGCAGAGTGAGGGTCCTCAGCTGATCCAGAAGTTGCCGAAGATTTTAAGGTAGCTGCATGGCATCCGCAGCCTTCTTTTCTCCTTCCTATCTTGTTCTTTTTCCGTATTTTCTAGACTTATGTTGTATCAGATAGTCAATTATGTAGTAGAGGCTCTAGACTCATGACACTAGATATTTGGGGCTGTGTAGTTCATGTTTATTTGACTTCCGCTTATATTTTGTTGTTTTTAAACACTTATTATGGAAAATTGGTATTTAAACCTGTGTTAGAAAATGATTTTATAAGAGGAATTTATTATAGTTAATGGTTTGGGTTGGCTTGCCTAGTAATGTGATAGGCGCCATCACGACCGGGTATTTGGGGTCGTAACAAGTTGGTATCAGAGTCTAGGTTACATAGGTCTCACGAGTCATGAGCCAATTTAGTAGAGCTCGCGGATCGGTACAGAGACGTCCGTATTTATCCTCGAGAGGCTGCAGAATCTTTAGGAAAATCTTCATATTCTTGTCGTGCGAATCTGTTGATCCGAGTACTAAACTTCTGTTATTCCATTCTCTCATAGATGGTGAGGACATGTGCTACCGGGAAGGATAGACGACCGTCGTACCACCAGTTGGGGCCACCAGAGGCCACGGACGCGATCGAGGTCGTGGTAGGGGCAGAGTAGCTAGGGCAACACCTGCAGATCCACCAGCTGCCCCAGTTCAGGATCAGGTCCCAATTGTTGATGCTACAACAACACCAGCTCAAGCACCGGCTGTGCCTATTGTGATTCCAGGCCTTCAGGAGGCTTTAGCTCAGATCTTATCAGTGTGTACCGGTTTGGTTCAAGCAGTTTTAGTTACTACGGCCGCAACTACTTCTTAGGCCGGGGGAGGCACCCAGACTCCCATTGCTCGCACACCTGAGCAGGTATTGCAGGGACTCCAGACACCGGGGGCACCTCCAACCCAGCTGGTTGCACCAGTTTAGGATTATGTGGTACTAGTTATGCCAGACGACGAGCAGCATCGAGTAGAGAGATTTGGTAGACTCAAGCCTTCGACTTTTAGCGGTGCAGAGGGCGAGGATGCCCAGGGGTTCTTGGATAAGTGCCAGAGGATGATTTGTACAACGACTATTCTAGAGACCAGTGGTGTAGCTTTTACTACCTTTCCATTTTTTGGGGCTGCCTTCACTTGGTGGGAGGCGTATGAGAGGCGTAGGTCTGTTGGTGTAGCGCCCCTTACTTGGCAGCAGTTCTCTATTCTCTTTCTAGAAAGGTATGTGCCACAGTCTCGCCGAGAGGAGCTTCGTAGGTAGTTTGAGCAGTTCCGTCAGGGAGAGATGACTGTGATGTAGTATGAGATGCGGTTCTCTGAGTTAGCTTATCATGCAGTTTGGTTGGTTCCCACAGATCTTATCAGTGCCTATTGTGATTCCAGGCCTTCAGGAGGCTTTAGCTCAGATCTTATCAGTGTGTACCGGTATGGTTCAAGCAGTTTTAGTTACTACGGCCGCAGCTACTTCTTAGGCCGGGGGAGGAACCCAGACTCCCATTGCTCGCACACCTGAGCAGGTATTGCAGGGACTCCAGACACCGGGGGCACCTCCAACCTAGCTGGTTGCACCAGTTTAGGATTATGTGGTACTAGTTATGCCAGACAACGAGCATCATCGAGTAGAGAGGTTTGGTAGACTCAAGCCTTCGACTTTTAGCGGTGCAGAGGGCGAGGATGCCCAGGGGTTCTTGGATAAGTGCCAGAGGATGCTTTGTACAACGACTATTCTAGAGACCAGTGGTGTGGCTTTTACTACCTTTCCATTTTTTGGGGCTGCCTTCACTTGGTGGGAGGCGTATGAGAGGCGTAGGTCTGTTGGTGTAGCGCCCCTTACTTGGCAGCAGTTCTCTGTTCTCTTTCTGGAAAGGTATGTGCCACAGTCTCGCCGAGAGGAGCTTCGTAGGTAGTTTGAGCAGTTCCGTCAGGGAGAGATGACTGTGATGTAGTATGAGATGCGGTTCTCTGAGTTAGCCCATCATGCAGTTTGGTTAGTTCCCACAGATCGAGAGAGGATTAGGAGGTTTGTGCCTCACATATCAGCTTCAGATTCTCATGACTAAGGAGAGGGTGATAGGTGCTACCTTCAAGGAGGTTGTTGACCTCGCCCGTGAGATTGGGTCGGTTCGCCACCAGGAGCGAGAGGAGAGGGAGGCCAAGAGGCCTCGGGGATCTGGTAGCTTTAGTGGTGCTCCTTCGAGGGGTCAGTTCCAGCAGGGCAGAGGCCGCCAATTCAGGCAGGCTCATTCAGCTCGCCCAGGTTATCATGGGGCATCATCGAGTCATTGTTCTCACAGTTCCCATCAGGTCCACTCATCACTTAGTGCCCTTCTAGCCCAGAGTTCGTTCCGTGCTCCATCAATGCAGGGTTCTTCCATGCCAGATCCTTCTACAGGTCATTCCGGTGCGAGGGGTTCCCTTCAGTCCCCATCTCTAGCACCGGGGAGTTGTTATGAGTGTGGAGAGTTTAGGCATATGAGGAGGCAGTGTCCTCATTTTTATGATGGTCAGTATCAGCAGAGGGGTCATCCCTCGACTTCTGCTCCAGTTACTTCACCACCCACCCACCCAGCTAGGGGTGGAGGTTATTCAGCCAGGGGTCTCCCTAGAGGGAGAGGTCAATCAGGTGGTGGTCAGGCCTATTTTTATGCTCTCCCAAGTAGACCAGATGCTGCTGCTTCAGATGCCATGATTTCAGGTATTATTTTAGTCTGTCACAGAGATGCCTTTGTATTATTTGATCCTGGTTCCACCTTTTCTTATGTGTCATCATACTTTTCCCGTTATCTGGATACACCCCGTGAGTCTCTTGTTTCACCTGTTCATATATCTACTCTAGTGGGCGATACTATTGTTTTAGACCGTGTGTACCGGTCGTGTGTGGTGACTACTGGGGGTCTGGAGACCCGAGTAGATCTTTTATTGTTGTGTATGGTGGATTTCGATATCATTTTGGGCATGTATTGGCTATCTCCATGTCGTGCTATTCTGGACTGTCATGCTAAGACAGTCACATTGGCTATACCTAGTGTGCCACGAATTGAGTGGCAAGGTTTGACTGATTATGTTCCCAGTAGAGTGATCTCATTCTTGAAGGCCCAACATATGGTTGGGAAGGGATGTCTTTCGTATCTAGCCTTTGTGAGGGATGTCGGAGCTGAGACTCCCAATATTGATTCTATTCCAGTTGTGAGGGATTTTTTTATGTGTTTCTTGCAGACCTGCCGGGCATGCCACCGGATAGGGATATTGATTTTGGTATTGACCTGGTGCCGGGAACTCAGCCCATTTCTATTCTACCGTATCGTATCACACCAACGAAGTTGAAGGAGCAGCTTCAGGAACTCCTCAATAAGGGATTCATTCGGCCTAATGTGTCACCTTAGGGTGCGTCGGTTCTATTTGTGAAGAAGAAGGATGGAACTATGAGGATGTGCATCGATTATAGGCAATTGAATAAGGTAACAATTAAGAACAAGTATCCTTTGCCTCGCATTGATGATTTGTTTGACCAACTTCAGGGAGCGAGAGTGTTCTCCAAGATTTATCTCCGTTCAGGTTATCACCAGTTGAAGATCAGGGACTCAGATATTCTTAAGACAACTTTCATGACCCGATACGGTAATTATGAGTTCTTGGTGATGTTTTTTGGGCTGACCAATGCCCCAGTAGCGTTCATGCATTTTATGAACAGCGTGTTCCGCCTTATCTCGATTCGTTTGTCATAGTCTTCATTGATGATATTCTGGTGTATTCACGTAGTCAAGAGGAGCACGCAGAGCATTTGGGAGTTGTGTTGTAGAGATTGAGGGAGGAGAAGCTTTATGCAAAATTCTCCAAGTGTGAGTTTTGGCTCAGTTCAGTGGCTTTCTTGGGGCACGTCGTGTCCAACGAGGGTATTCAGGTTGATCCAAAGAAGATAGAGGCGGTTCAGAGTTGGCCCAAACCGTCCTCAGCCATAGAGATTCACAACGTCCTTGGTTTGGCAGGCTATTATCGTCGGTTTGTTCAGGGATTCTTATCTATCGCATCGCCCTTGACCAAGTTGACTCAGAAGGGTGCTTCATTTGTATGGTCGGACGAGTGTGAGGAGAGCTTTCAGAAGCTCAAGACAGCTTTGACCACAACTCCAGTGTTAGTTTTGCCATCAGCTTTAGGTTCATATACCGTGTATTGTGATGATTCGAGAGTTGGTATTGGTTGTATTTTGATGTAGGCGGGTAGAGTTATTGCTTATGCTTCTCGTCAGTTGAAGACCCATGAGAAGAAATACCCCGTTCATGATTTGGAGTTGGCTGCCATAGTTCACGCGTTGAAGATTTGGAGGCATTACTTGTATGGTGTGTCTTGTGAGGTGTTTACTGATCATCGTAGCCTCCAACACTTGTTCAAACAGAAGTATCTCAATTTGAGGTAGCGGAGGTGGTTGGAGTTGCTTAAGGATTATGATATCACTATATTGTACCATTTGGGGAAGGCCAATGTGGTGGCCGATGCTTTGAGCCGAAAGGCAGTGAGTATGGGGAGTTTGGCATATATTCCAGTTGGGGAGAGACCTCTTGCAGTTGATGTTCAGTCCTTGGCCAATCGGTTCGTGAGGTTAGATGTTTTGGAGCCTAGTCGGGTATTGGCTTGCATGGTTTCTCGGTCTTCCTCGCATCAGAGAGCGCTAGTATGATGATACGCATTTGCTTGTCCTTAAGGACAATATTCAACATGATGATTCCAGAGATGTGACCATTGATGATGATGGGGTGTTGAGGATGCAGAGCCGGATTTGTGTGCCCAATTTATACGGGCTTCGGGAGTTGATTCTATAAGAGGCCCATAGCTCGCGGTATTCTATTCATCCGGGTGCCGCGAAGATGTATCAGGATTTAAGGCAACATTATTGGTAGAGAAGAATGAAGAAAGACATTGTGGGATTTGTAGCTCGGTGTCTCAATTGTCAGCAGGTGAAATATAAGCATCAGAGACCGGGTGACTTGCTTCAGCAGATGGATATTACCGAGTGGAATTGGGAGAGGATCACTATGGACTTTGTTGTTGGACTTCCACGGACTCTGAGGAAGTTCCTACTTGGGTGATTGTGGATCGGCTGACCAAGTCCGCGTACTTTATTCCTGTGTGTACTACTTATTCTTCAGAGTAGTTGGCAGAGACCTATATCCGGGAGATTGTTCGGTTCTATGGTGTCCCAGTTTCCATCATTTCAGATAGGGACACTTAGTTTACTTCACAGTTTTGGAGGTATGTGCAGCGAGAGTTGGATACTCAGGTTGAGTTGAGCATAACTTTTCACCCTCAGACGGACGGGCAGTTCGAGCACACTATCCAAATATTGGAGGACATGTTGCGTGCTTGTGTCATTGATTTCAGAGGGTCATAGGATCAGTTCCTGCCGCTTGCTTATAACAACAACTACCAGTCGAGTATTCAGATGGCTCTGTATGAGGCTTTGTATGGGAGGCGATGTAGATCTCCAGTTGGTTGGTTCGAGCCTTATGAGGCTAGGCTATCGGGGACAGACTTGGTGCAGGATGCTTTAGGAAAGGTGAAGGTAATTCAGGAGAGGCTTCGAACAGTGTAGTCGTGGAAGAAAAGCTATGCTGATAGGAAGGTTCGGGATGTGTCCTACATGGTTGGCGAGAAGGTTCTGTTGAAGGTTTCACCCATAAAGGGTTTTATGAGATTTGGGAAGAAAGGGAAATTGAGTCTTTGGTTCATTGGGCCTTTTGAGGTGCTTCAGAGGATTAGAGAGGCGGCTTATGAGCTTGCATTGCCACCCAGCTTGTCGAGTGTGCACCCGGTGTTTCATGTTTCTATGCTCCGGAAGTATATTGGGGATCCGTCTCACGTTTTGGATTTCAGCACGGTTCAGTTGGATGATGATTTGACTTATAATGTGGAACAAGTAGCTATTTTGGGTCGTTAGGTTCGAAAGTTGAAGTTAAAGGATATAGCTTCAGTGAAAGTGCAGTGGAGAGGTTGGCCCGTGGAGGAGGCTACCTGGGAGACCGAGCGGGAGATTTGAAGCAGATATCCTCACCTGTTTGAGGCTTCAGGTATGTTTTTTGACTCGTTCGAGGACGAACGTTTGTTTAAGTGGAGGAGGATGTGATGACCCGACCAGTCGTCTCATGAGTTACCGCTCCATTTCCCCAATTTCTGCTTCTTTATGCTTTGTTTATCCGTGTTATGTCGTATCGGGTCGGTCGGATCGAGTTCGGAAAGGATTTGGTAAGGTTTGAGACACTTAGTCTCTTTAGAGTGAGTTTAAGTTGGAAAAGTCAACCGGATATTGACTTGTGTGTTAGAGGGCTCAGATGTGAGTTCCGATAGTTTGGTTAGCTTCTGGAGGTGATTTGGGACTTAGGAGCGTGATCGGAATGAGTTTTGGAGGTTCAGAGTAGATTTAGGCTTGAATTGGCGAAATCTGATTTTTGACGATTTCCGGTAGATAGGTGAGATTTTTATATAGGGGTCAGAATGGAATTCCGAGAGTTGCAGTAGTTCCGTTGTATCATTTGGGACATGTGTGCAAAGTTTTAGGTCATTCAGATGTGGTTTGGTTGGGTTTTTTTTTATCAAAAGTGAAATTTAGAAGTTTTTGGAAACTTAGGCTTGAATCCGATGTGTTTTGGTCGATTTGATGTTGTTTGAGGTGTTTTGAAGATTGGTACAAGTTTGAATAAGGTTTTGGGATATGTTGGTGCCTTTGGTTGAGGTTCCGGGGGCCTCGGGTGAGTTTCAGGTGGTCAATCGGGCCATTGCATCAAGTTGGAACCTGCAGGAAATTGCATGTCAGTGATGCAGAAAAATGACCTTCGCGTTCGCGAAGGGTCAGTTGAGGAAGCTGGAATTTAGCCTTCGCGTTCGCGTAGGGCTGGGCATCTGTACACCGCATTCGCGGGGGTGTTGTCACGTTCGCATAGAAAGAATGGGCAGCTGAGCTTCACGGGGGAATCTGTTCATCGTATTCGCGAGAGGCGAAACACGATCACGAAGGTTGGTCTGAGCAAAGCATCACATTTGCGATGGGGAGGTCGCGATCGCAAAAGAGGAAAATTGGTCAAAGTTAATTTGTGCTTCGTGAACGCGAGGCTTTGATCGCGTTCGCGAAGAAGGATTTCAGGTCTGGGCAGAAGTTTTAAAAGGTCGTCTTGTCCGCGAATGTGGGGTTTATTTCTTACATTGTTGGTCGTGTTTGGAGCTATTTGAAGGAGATTGAAGAGGGATTCAAGGAGAATCACTTGTAGGTAAGAATTTTGGACTTAAAACTCGATTCTATTGTGAAATCTACCTAATAAATCATAGAATCTAAGCCTAAAATTGAGGAAGTAGGGCTTGAGATTAAGGGACTTTAAAATGAGAATTTGAGGGGTCATTTGGACTCCGATTTCAGTGTTCTTGGTATGTATGGACTCGTGGGAGGATAAGGATTCTGTTTATGTGATTTTTATCAAGTTTTGAGATGTGGGCCCGGGGGTTGGGTTTGGCCAATTTCGGGATTTTTGGTATAATTTGATTATTTTCGTTTGGGCTTCGTTCTCTTAGCATATTTGACGCTGTGATTCTGATTTTGGATAGATTCGACATGAGTGTAGACCGATTTGAGGGGAAAAGGCCTCGCAGAGTAGTATTTACATCGGTTTGAGGTAAGTAACCATTGTAAATCTGGAACTGAGGGTACGAAACCTCGGTATTTGACTTGTTTTGATAAATGCGGTGACGAGCGTGTAGGCGTGCACCGGTAGGGATTGTGACTTGGTCCATCCTGTAGGGACTATTAAGCCGCGTATTTTGATTTGGAATCTTATATTATTCTGTACTTTAGTCATTTATACTGTATTATGGGCTGTATGCCATGTTTGGGGCCTTGTGCCGACCTGTTGAGACCATTAGAGGCATTTTTACTGTTTTTCCTCACTTTACTTGTTGAAAGCATATCCTCAGTCATGTTTTACCTGTTTAAATGTTTAAAACTGATTTTATCACTTCACTTCTAAATGTTCGGACTGTTCGGACTTAGTTCCCTAATTTCTATTGTTGTGCTCGAGAGGCTGTGAGGTTAATGACAGAGAGAGGTTGAGAACCTAATGGTGAGGATATTTATATATGTGTGAGTTATGGATCGGGCTACACGCCGAAGCGATACTTATATGGATCAAGCTGCATGCCGTGGCGATACTTATATGGATCGGGTTGCACGCCGCAATAATATATATATATATATATATATATATATATATATATATATATATATATATATATATATATTGGATCGGGATGCGCGCCACATCAATATGACGCTTGGGCTGTAGGAGCCCCTCCGGAGTTTGTACACCCCCAGTGAGCGTAGTCGACTATAAATTATGGGTCGGGCTGCATGCCGCAGCGGTTACTATGATTTCTGTTATTATGAGATATTAATGAGCCTGAGTGCTGAGAGTGAGTACTGAGTGACGAGAGTGAGTCACGAGTGACTGAGAGGCTACCCGAGAGGCTATATTCTGAGTGATACCTTGCCCGAGGAGCCCAATTATGATATTTTCACTGATTTCACTCTTCTTTTATAAATAGCCTCTGTTGAAAAAATTGCTAAGTATATGATTTCAAGTGTTTAAACTGAAATTGATGATTTCACAATGAAACTGGTTCTAAACTGTGAAGTTGACCTGTTATCCTGTTTTTTATTCAGTTATATGATTTTTAACTGCTCGTCACTGCTTTCAGACCTTATTTAATTTAGTTACTTACTGAGTTGGCGTACTCACGTTATTCCCTGCACCTTGTGTGCAGATCCAGGTGCCCGAGTGGTAGAGTGAGGGTCCTCAACTGATCCAGAGGTTGCCAGAGATTTCAAGGTAGCTGCATGGCGTCCGCAACCTTGTTTTCTCCTTCCTATCTTGTTCTTTTTCTGTATTTTCTAGACTTATGTTGTATCAGATAGTCAGTTATGTAGTAGAGGCTCTAGACTCGTGACACCAGATATTTGGGGTTGTGTAGTTCATGTTTATTTGACTTCCGCTTATATTTTGTTGTTTTTAAACACTTATTATTGAAAATTGATATTTAAACCTGTGTTAGAAAATGGTTTTATAAGAGGAATTTGTTGTAGTTAATGGTTTGGGTTGACTTGCCTAGTAATGAGATAGGCGCCATCAGACCGCGTATTTGGGGTCGTGACATTGATCCTAGGAGAAAATTCATCAGACTAGGTCCCTTTTTTGTTATCTTAGGAGAAAGATTCATTAGACTAAGATTTCTATCCTATGAGAAAATTCATTAGACTAGGTTTCCAATCCTAGGAGAAAGTTCATCAGACTAGATCTTTTTTTTTTGGTATCTTAGGAGAAAGATTCATCAGACTAAGATTTCTATCCTAGGAGAAAGTTCGTCAGACTAGGTCTTCTATCTTAGGAGAAAAATTCATCAGACTAAGATTTCTATCCTAGGAGAAGATTCATTAGACTAGGTTTCCTATCTTTGGAGAAAAATTCATTAGACTAAGATTTTTATTAGGAGAAAAATCCATGAGACTAGGACTTTTTATCCTAGGAGGACAAAAGTGTGAAGATCGATGACAAAATTTTATGCACAATAGCAAGACAAATAAAGGCAAAGATTTGAGAAACTTCTCTTTGTCGCCTCTTCTCTTATTTTCTTTTTCTTCTCTTTTTGTTGTTGTTTTTTTTTCTTTTTTTTTTCTCTTTTTTTGAACTCCTTGTACTGCTTTGTTCTTGTTTCACACAAAGAAAAATTTGTCTGTTTTGAAAATGGTGGTCAGTTTGTGGCCTTAAGTCTTGAGCAACTTGGCTTTTGCTCGATCAGCTTTCTGTTCTACACCAACTCTGATTGTTTCACACCCAGTGCCATTTGTATTTGCGGCTCAATCAGCCTTATCCCAATTGGAGACCTTTGCTTAGGTGACTTTTCCTGATATCTTGAATGACTCCCTACTTTTGGCAATTTGTCTGTCAGAGAGAATAACAAGTTATCTTTATTTGCGCTAAGTTGGCTAACAAGAGTCTTTTGGGGGAGCCTTTGCATGAATCCTCAAGGCATGTTGAAAGTAACAACTGAGTGTGATGGCAAAATTTACTTTGTGCAACTGAAAAGCTAATAGCAGATTTTGAAACCTTTTCTTGCTTGTTTTGAAAAGGACCGACTCAGAGTGAAGGAACACAATGATGCAATGAAACATTATCAACAAAAAATGCCCCTGTCGGGAAGGAAAGAGGGAAGAGTTTTTTTCCATTCATTTTTTTTTAATTTTGCGCTAACTAGCCTTAATGATCATGACATGCATTTTGGACTTAACGGCATGATCTATCAAACTAATCCAATCTTCCCTTTTACCATTCTTATGACCTTTGAAGTCGGACTTGTTCGTGCCAATCCTTTGCATCGGCTTCATGACTCACTTTCGACTAGTGGTGCCCCGAGGAGTTTTTACTAACAAGTCTCTCTCATTTATTCATCTCTGCTTACCGTCGCCTTATAGTGCCCGTGAGGGTTTTCACTAGTAAGACTCTCCCATTTTTTTTATTTTTCTTTTTCTTTTACTTTCTTGTGCGAGCATCTTGACAGTGTTCTATGTCGTGTGACAACCGTTGCTCATTGCATGCTTCTCTTGGCATTCTTGAAGTCATATCGGGAGGTCTTTATTTGGAAGAATTTTGGATCGGGTTGAAAAGAAAGGATGTCATGAAGGCTCAAAATATGGGGGTTGTAGACTTACAACTCTTGGAATCGACTCTTTCAAAAGTGAAATAAAATCTTTGCCCAAGTTTCAGCTATTGGGGATTTTTTGGAATTGTTTTCCTCTTTTTATTGAATTCTTATTTGGTTGGACCGAACCGTGAAACTACCTACGTATCCTTTTTTAAGGAATCAGGTCGAACGTAGTTCAAAACATCTGACCTATCAATTTTTTTCATCTTTCTTTCTTTTTCTTTGTCTTTTTTTTTTCTTTTTTTTGTTTACCCCAGCTTCTATCTTTTGGGGGCATGGACCCTTGACTGTTTTTTTTTCTTTTTTTTTTCTCTTGAACTTTCGAAGAGTTGCCCCAGTTTGTACTCTTGGGGCATGGACTTTTTTTCCATCATTTTTATTTCAATTTCTTTTGGACTTTTAACTCTAAATTTGATTCCAAAAGAGGGTGGTCAAAGAAGATAACCAGGCTCAAAAGAGGTAACAAAGGGTATAAAGTGTTTGGGTAACAGAAAAAGGGCCTCCTAGCCTCAAGAATGCCAATCATGTTAGCCCTTCACAATTACGACATTGATGGACATGTTGCTTTTTGTTTTTTTTTAGTGTAGAGCCGTAAGGACAATACTTTCCTCGCTGTAAATGACTGTTGTCAATTCGGGTGACTTTTTCTTAGATTTTGTCTTGATGAAGAAGATGCATTTTGCCACTAACTGGTCCATTTTAAGTTGCATGGAATACACCTTCTTTTGAAAAACACTTTCTATCTCTTAGTGCTAAACAAATTTCAACCCGCCCGATCTTCTAAAATGATTCAAAAGGTAGAGATCCTTAACTTCCATGAGCATGACTGCTTTGGTTCCATGTAAACTTGGCTCATGCTCATTTTTCCAATGTTCCGTGTCTTTATTCATCTTCAAAAGTGTCTCTTTCTCACTTGTCCAATTCAAGACTAAATCAGTTTTCTAAGATCTGGCCAAAAATTTCGTATGCATGTCATATCACTAGAACTAGCATGGAAAGAACTATGCACAAAATGTCAGACTGCCTTTTTTTTATTGAATAAATAATAGAAGGGTCTGATTGCACAAAAAGAAGAAGAAAAGACGACAAAATAAGCTACCATGACTCCTCTTTGTCTAAAAGAGGAGTGACTTTCCAGTTGCTAAGCGACATCTAGCCACAGACTTGCACATTAGCATTACTATGGTATTCGACCATTTTTATTGCTATGGATTTAGCACTCAAATTCTAACTTTTGATCAAAATGTTCCCCATATTGGCTGTCGGATTTCAGAATTGACAACATGGGAATTTTCACAGTACTTAATTCGCCAAAGGACTTGGACGAATTCTCAGGTCTCCCTAGCATCACAGATCATCCAAGCAGAGCGTGTCCTGTTGCTCAAAATTGGTAGAAGTTGCCTCTATTTTTATCACCAACTTTCCTACTTGCCTTTTCGTGACCTTAGTTGGATCAACAATAGTGGTTCTTGTTCCTTCGGTTGAGAAAATGCTTTTATTTCCGAGGGATCTTGGACTGTTCTTGGTGACTGGCCATTGCAAACCAACAAACCGACCACCTTTAACTTAACTTTTATTTCAAAAAAAATAAGCATGTTAGAATAAACACTCTATTTTTTCTCTCTTTTTTTGTTTCTTTTGCCTCTCCTTTTTTTCAAAATCATTCGATCGAACCTGATGTGGGTTGCCTATGTATCATGTGGAAACATGAATCAGATCCTGCGTAGTTCGGAAAGATTAGGAATAAAGTAAATAAACTAACTCTTCTTTTTTTTTTGGATTTTGAATTTTTTTTATTTCCGAAAGAAAGACTCATAGAGAAGAAAATATTTTTTGATTTAGATTTGTTTTTCGTTTTTTTAAAGGACTTCTACATAAGAAAGAAAAAATAATTTTTTTGGCTTTTGGTTTTGCTTGTTTTTTTTTTGAATTTTTTGGAGAAAGACTTCCAGGAGAAAAAAATACATATTTTTGAATTTTGGTATGATTTTTTTTTGAATGAGAAGAAAATATTTTTTTTGAACTTCTATATTTTTTTTTTTTTTGTTTTTGGACTTTTATGTTGAATTTATGAAAGAAATACTTCGAAAGAAAAGAGAAAATATTTTTTGAATCTTGAATTTTCTTTTGAATTTTCGAAAGAAGAATGAAAATATTTTTGGATTTTGAGAGAGATTAAAGGAAAATATTTTTGTATTTTTAAAATTAGGTCTAAAAGGAAGGCTTTCTAAAGAAGGAAGTAAAAGAAAATATTTTTGGATTTTTTGAAAATTGTGGGCCGGAACCGATGAGATTTGCCTACGTATCTTACATCCGGTGAGAATCAGACCCGCATAGTTCGGCCAGTTTTGACAGAACAGGGGAAACATGACTTTTGAAGAAGAGCACTAGGGTCGTAGCATCACCTAAGTGGATAATTGACGGGTAGATGTTACTAAGGATAGATTGACATATTTGGGGATTATGCTGAAACCGTTGCACAATTGCACCCACTCTCACACCTCTCAGTAGAGATAGTGATTTTGCCCAATTGACTCTCTTGAAACCAATTGGATAGGCCAATGAGACAAAGCAACTAGGGTTCAAGTAGGGTGATTACTCTCTCGAGATTTAACCCGTTAACTAGGACTACCATTTCTCATGGGTCCATCCCAATTTCTTGTTGAGTCAATTTTGGGGTCATAGACTCTCTTTCTCAAGAAGATTTAAACCCACTAAGCTTGAATCAGCGTTTGCAACCATCAATTCTTGAATAAAAACATAAAATCAACCCAAATAGCAAACACCCAATATCAATCTAACCCTAGATGACAACACCCATCAATTACTCACACTAGGGTTGAGCCACAACCCTAGCTAATGAGTTTAGCTACACATAATTAAAGAAGAAACTGAAGAAATAGAAGAACTAAACATATTAATTAATTACTAAGAAGAAACTACAATAATCTATTGTTAATGGGAAGTAAAATATGCCAAAAATGGCTACAACACCAAGTGCAGCTTTCGTCTCCAGTTCCCAGATAAAAACTGATACCTAGTAATAGTAAAATGATCTATTTATACTAGGATGGAAAAACTGGACAAAAATACCCCTGCGAGGTCAGTGCGCGTCGCACAAAACGGACCGCGGCCGCACTGGCTCTTGGACTTGAACTGTTTGATGACTTGAACTGGGGGACGCGGACCACGTGGAAGTGTACCACAGCCGCGATGGCAACTGGCGCGGTCCGCGCAGTCGTGACCGCGAATCACGTGATCAAAAGTGCCCTTCTCTGAACCTTATGAACAGGGACCGCACAAAGCAGAAGTGCGACCGCGAAGCTTCACCGCGGACCGTGGAAATTCTACCGTGGCCGCGTGACTTTAAACCTGAATATGTCATGTCTCTGAACCTCCTAGTGTGACCGCGGTCACTATTACGCGGTCCGCACTAGGCCCTTTCTTCTTCAATTCTCTTGGTCTTTGATACTTGAGCATGTTTCACTCCTTTTTGAGCCGATCTTTGACATTTCATCACTTTGTCGATCAAACCTGCAATCAAGCACAACTTGGAGCATTTTGGGACTATTTTGTATCAATTTTATACTCAAGGCATAGGCAAGTAGGGGCATAAACACGTAAAAATCCTAAGTTATCAACTCCCCAAACTTAAGCCTTTGCTTGTCCTCAAGCAAACAAAATAAAACCCACCCCTTAAAGGAACGTCCAAGTAATTCCAGCTATCCTGAAATAACCTCAACAATCATCAATTGGGACTAACAATTGCCCTCAATACGAATGCATCATTAACACATTTAAAACTTTGAAAACTATGGATCAAGTGTGACACAAGAGCATCAAGAGTTAACACATTTCATCAAAGAGCTTTTTACTTACTTTGGTCATTGTGGAACCCAAACTTCCACTTCCTTAACTCTCCCTAAGCGAACCTCACCTTTTAAGTATTGACACACAAATCGAGGTTAATGGAATTTCGCTCATCTCTCTCAAGAAGAAGGTCACAAGTCCGGCTCTAAGTACCATATGCTTGCCCCTTATGTAAGTATCCACTAATGTAAGCTCCCTTCAACTCGAGATCAAATAGGGCTTTTGTGGGGTCATTGTGAAGGCTTTTAGGTAAGGGTAGGACATATTTTTATTCAAGTGGGTTCAATCTTCCCTTAAGCATTTATTTTGATTTATTTTGGCATAACTCTCTTGACTCTTTTGAGCATTTCACTTCTTTACAAGGGGTTAGAGAGACACATTGTCACAATTTCTTATACAATTCAAAACATTTCTCCTTTTCTACTTTTTCCACACACCTTTTTCACTTTTGTTTTCCTTGAGTCCCTTTTTTTATTCTTGTTCACATTGGACTTTCTTTTTATCTTTTTCTTTTCTTGCTTTTTCATTGTCTTCCTTTTCTTTTGCTTTTGTACCTTTTTTACTATTCCTTTCTTGTATATCCCCCCCAAACTTAGATATTTGCCATTACTCAAGGGAAGATTTGGGTGCCAAGAGAGGGTAATCATTTAGAACGGGTATAGGCTTGTAGCATTGGTTCTTGAAAGAAAAAGGTTTAAGGCTCAAAAGGGTTAACTAGGGATCATCTCACTGGTAGGCTATGGAATTTTTCAACTTAACAATTGGATCAAGGAGAGCCTATAATCACTTCTCAAGTCAAATTTCACCTAGGATTTCGCCTCAACAAACATTCAGGGCAAGTTCTAGACCATTGGCTTAGGACTTGGACTCAAATTTCGATTCCTCACCACACATGCTAGGGGATTGCTAAAGACATCGAGTCGAGGGCCCACCACGACCTTAGTTACGATTCAAGCATACAATGGTCCGAAAAAACCACATGATGATTGTTTGGTCAATGCAAGAGTCTCAAAGCCACGACTTTTACCATCCTGAACACAACATTATATCTTTGACCATGGGATCAAAAGCAAATGTGCTAGGCCCAAGTGAAGCTTTGCTTGAGGTACCTTTAACTACAACTATCAAAAACAAAAGAAAAATCAAAGAAACGAACTCAAACCCTTAAGAAGGTAGTCACGTCATCTATCATTGGGAAGAGCCACCCGGTTTGCACAATACTCCAACCTTGGAAAGAACCGTGACATTAAGAAAACCAAGGGCTTATTGGAGGCGTCAAAAACAAAACAAGAGGCTACGAGCCTAACTACAAAGCTAAAAACGAATTTTTTTTGCGAAAATAGAAAATAGAATGAATATGTACAATAGGGGAGTAGAATATACAACGGGGATGAATACATACAGAAATGTAAAGTTATATACAGCCCAAAATTATAAAAAAATCAACAAAAACATAAACTAAGAATCTATATATACAGTCATTCAGATAAAAGTAGGGCGCACCCCCACGAATAAAAGCTGGCATTGTCCTCAATGACAACTATCAAATAAGCATAAAAAACAAAGTAAAGGATATAGGAGCTCCCTAGGCCTGGTTCGTCTGCATGGGATCATCAGTGGTCCCCAAGTCCTCTGTATGTACGGGAACCTCAGACTGGTTCCCGATCTCCTGCTGCTCAGCTGCTGGGACTGGGGATGTCTCCTGGACCGGTTGGATGATAGGTGCATCACTGGAGGGGGTCTCATGTGGGTCTGCTAGCTCAATAACTGCACCAACTGAACTGGGGAGCTTCCTCTTCTTCCTTGGAGGCCTGGGTGCCTGCTCCTGCTCTTGCTGTGGCTGTGGCACTAGTGCTGCTGCTGGGGCTGGATCCCCGAATAGCAAGTCTAAAGGCATCTGGTCTGCTAATAGCTTGTCCACATTAGTCCTTAGCACTCTCACCGACTCCTTGGAAGCCCTTGACTTCCTCATCTTCTTGTGCTCCTTAGCAAGCTCCCTTAAAGCCTTGCCATGTGAATCCACCGCCTTAGTCAAGGCGTCCTGAGTCCTCATAATCTTCTCCTGATTATCCAGGAGTTTCTTCAGTGTATCCTCAATAGACTGAGGAATCTGAGCAGTGGAAGGTGCTGAATGGGCCTCAACTGTAGCAAACAATGTAGGTAACTTGGATGTCGCAGCTGACATCCAATTGTTCAAACTGGTTAGTGTCCGGCTCAATTGATGGGCCGTGAAAGGATGAGTCCGGGAAGAAGGAACCCCCGGGTCAACTGAATTACTGGGGCCAGTAGAAAAGGAGGGTCGTGGAGGCAAATCATCAACAATGGTGGCAACAGGCATGGTGGAAGGCTCTGTGGAGGGCTCAACAGAAGACTCTACCGCAACTGGCTCCTCAGACTGGCCAGCTGGGGTAGAAGCAGGCGGTTTGTAATTTTTGTCCTTAAGGTTGTCTGACCCCTTCAAACTGTACCAGGAGAACGGAGCCACAGGTTTGACCTTGACATCAAACGGTCTCTTCTCCACCTCCAAATTCCGGAAATACATAGTGAGGGTGCTGGGAAAAGGGTAGTTCCGGTCATGCTCAACCCCCACTGTAGAAATGGTGCGGGACATCACATTTCCCACGTTGATAGGATAGCTTGCCATAATAGACGCAATAAGAACCGCCCGAGCAAGTGGAATAGTCTGATCATGGGTGGTCGGGTCGAGCCGACTACACACAAAGGTCAACCACCCTCTAGCTTCGAAGTTGAAAGTTTTCCGAAGTATTTTGGCCCCTGCTTGTAACCACTCTGGAACCGTACCCGAGATTGCCAGGTATGAAGCTAACCACGGACGAACCTCCTCGCCCATTGCTAACTTTTCATTTTAAAGGGACTCATCTTCATCAATGAACCCTAAGTATTCATTCAGTGCCCTCTCGGTGAATACCACATTTTTTTTCTCACCTTGGTCACCTTAGTGCCCTTTAAGATATGGGCCACATTGCTGTAAAATTCCTTGACCATATGCTCATTCGCCTTCAAACAATTGTCTTTAAAGAACTCCCAACCTGCTCGAGCCTGAAACTGTCTATGCACATTGGGGTATAGGGGTAGAAGGTCTTTGTCAATAAAGCTTCTCTCAAGAATCAACTTCCGTGACGGCCACCATTACCTAAACCTGTGGAACGCCACCTGGCTGACAAATCGATCTTCACAAACTTCAGGTTTTCTAGTTCGTTCAACACCCCCAACCTAGGGCACACCACTGTCCGGTACTTCATTATCACTATTAGTCCCACCTTCTGCACTCTCCCTAGATACTGAAGTTGTGGGGGAGGTGGATTATTCACCGTTGCCTACTGCTGAGCCATCAGATGACTCAGAAGGTACACGTTATGTGTCTTGGGCAGTATGTGAAGATGGGACTGCAGGAGCTGGCCCTGAGTCAGAAAAGAGGTCTTGAGAGGGTACGTACTCACACCCCGATTGGTCATCTATAACAACTTGTTTCCTTGTTTTAAGTTTAGGTCGTGTAGTGAGTTTAACTTGTTTCCCTTTTCCTCCCCGGGAGGAGTCACCTCGGTCGGGCTGTTTGGCACCTCTTCCTCGTTGTTTTACCATTGTCTTCAAGCAAACGCATCTAACATTATTAGTTGAAGCACAAGTAGTGAAACTGGTAAATAAATTAAAGTTGCAGACAACAAACAAAATTGTTGCAGACACTGCTGTAGAACCAGTCATCACGGCCCGCGCACAAGGGAGCGCGACCACATTGGGGGTACCACGGACCGTGCAAAGGCTACCGCGGTCCGCGTTGATCAAGTAACAACTAAAGTCCTTCTCTGAATCTAAGCACCACGGTCCGCATAAAATGGGTACGCGGCCGCGTTGGGCCAACGCGGACCGCACAAAAGTTACCGCGGCTGCGCTGGGCACAAGTTATTCCTCAGTCAATCAAGCATCGCGGACCGCGTGGAAGTATAACGTGGACCGCGTTAGGGCACCGCGGACCGCACCGGGTCAATTTCAGACTAAGCTAGGGTTGCATATTTTCTTCTATTTTTGTTCAAATTTTTACCCCTACTTGTCCCTACTCAGGTACCCAATCCTTAGTTACTTTAAACTAACATGAAAGCTACCCTAGACTAACAAATTCAAAGAAAATCGTGAAGAAAAAGAAGTTACAAACTACTGGCAAGTAAATAAAATAAAAAATAAGAAAGTAATTAATAATGAATGCATGAAATGTTACCAGTATTAGGAAGAATGAATGCAATTTATCCAAGCAAGCAATAATTTCAGTCTTGGCAGAGGATGAACAGTAGAATTAGGGTTCTGGGTTTTCAAATTGCGAAAAGGGTAAAATGAGACCCTTGATCTCTATTTATTGAAACCCAGTGGGACCCGTACTCACCTACTAGCGCGGCCGCACAAAAGAGACCGTGGACCGTGTTGGGTTTATTTGTGTGACCCTTCAATAATCACCCTACGCGGATCGCACTAACTTGATCGCGGCCGCGGTGAAGAACTTCAGAGAGTCCCTTCTAAACTCATGTCGGTGCGGACCGCGCAAAGTGCACCGCGTCCGCACTGGCAACTTCAGAGACTATGCAATTTTCATACTTTGTTTTGCACTGCTTCAACACAATCCCTGCAACATCTCACAAACAATTAGCTCAAAAATTCTTAAGCTACAAAGAAAATCAAAGAGAAAGAAAAAGAAAAAAAAAGACATGGGTTGCCTCCCAAGAAGCGCCTGATTTAACGTCGAGGCACGATGCATGTTACCACCACATCATTTTAGATGAAAAAGCGCCACTATGTGGCTGCCATCGAACTTTCCAAGATAATGCTTAACCAAGTGGCCGTTAACTCTGAAGACTTCACCATTTTTATTTTTTAGATCAAGAGCACCAAACGGGGTCACGAACACAACTTCAAATGACCCACTCCATTTTGACTTGAGCTTACCCGGAAACAGATGTAGCCGGGAATTAAACAATAGAACTATATCCCAACTTTGAACTCCTTGCCCCGAGCATATTTGTCATGAAGTCCTTTTGTTTTTGTACAAGGACGAGCTGGAGTATGCATGGAATCTAAACTCATCGAGCTCATTAAGTTGTTCAACCCTCAGATTTGCAGCAACATCCCATTCTAAGTTCAACTTCCTCAAGGCCCACATAGCCTTGTGCTCCAAGATGGCAAGCTTTCCCAAACACCAACTGGTATGGAGACATACCAATTGGGGTCTTGTAAGCTGTCCGATAGGCCCAAAGAGCATCATCCAATTTTTTCGACCAATCGGTCCTATTAGCATTGACAGTTTTAGACAAGATACTCTTAATTTCTCGGTTGGAGACTTCCACTTGACCGCTAGCTTGAGGATGATAGGGGGTGGTCACTTTGTGATTAACTCCATATTTGGCAAGCAATGAATCAAAAGCCTTGTTGCAAAAGTGAGATCCCCCGTCACTAATGATAGCACGGGGAGTGCCAAACCTCGTGAAGATACTCTTTTTGAGAAATGCCACAACACTCCGGGCTTCATTGTTGGGTAAAGCCATGGCTTTAACCCACTTGGAGACATAATCTACCGCCACAAGAATGTAAGTGTTTCCACAAGATCTCAATAAAGGACCCATGAAGTCGAGGCCCCAAATATCAAAAATATCTACCTCGAGAATCGTATTGAGGGGCATCTCATCCCTTTTTGAAATTCCGCCGGCTCGTTGGCATTCATCACATCTTTTGACCACATCACCGACATTTTAAAACAAGGTAGGACAATAAAATCCGCAACTGAGTACCTTTGAGGCCGTCCTCGCCCCGCCATGATGGCCACCATAGGATGAAGAATGGCAAGCCTCTAGGATACTCAATTGTTCCTCCTCCGGAACACATCTACGAATCACACCATCCGTGCAAATCTTGAACAAGTATGGCTCATCCCAATAGAAATCCAAACTATCCCACTTGAGCTTTTTCCTTTAGTTAGAAGAGAGCTCACATGGGATTATTCCGGTCACAAGGTAATTGGCAACATCAGCGAACCACGACATTCCACTCATTGACACCACAAGGGGTTGCTCGTCGGGAAATGTATCATTGATCTCAAGGCCATCACAAGGCCTCCCCTCCTCCTCCAAACGGGACAAGTGGTCTGCCACTTGATTCTCACTACTCTTCCGATCAACAATTTCTAAATCAAACTCTTGAAGAAGAAGAACCCATCTCATCAATCTTGCCTTTGAATCTTTCTTGGCCATCAAATACCTAAGGGTGGCATGGTTGGTGTGCACAATAACTTTGGCCCCCATAAGGTAAGGACGGAACTTTTCCATAGCAAAAACAATAGCCAATAACTCCTTTTTGATGACTGTGTAGTTCCTTTGAGCCTCATTCATGGTCTTTCTTGAGTAGTACACCGGATGGAACATCTTGTTGATCCTTTGGCCTAAAACCACCCCCACCGCAATGTCACTAGCATCACACATGAGCTCAAATGGTAAGCTTCAATTTGGTGCGGTGATGATGAGGGTAGTTGTCAGTTTTTGTTTAAGGAGCTCAAAAGCCTCCATGCACTTCTCATCGAAAACAAACTTGACATCTTTCTCTAGCAACTTGCACAACCGGTTAACTACCTTAGAAAAATCTTTGATGAACCTCTGGTAGAAACCCGCATGCCCAAGAAAACTCCTTACCCCTTTGACAGAAGTAGGGGGAGGAAGCCTTGAAATAATCTCGATTTTGGCCTTATCAACTTCAATTCCTTGCTTCGAGATCTTGTGACCCAACACTATACCTTCTTCTACCATAAAATGGCACTTTTCCCAGTTTAGAACAAGGTTGGTATCTTCACACCGAGCCAACACTCTATCCAAGTTTACCAAGCATTCCTCAAAAGAATCCCCAACCACGCTGAAATTATCCATGAAGACCTCCAAGATATCATCCACCATGTCGGTGAAAATAGCTATCATGCAACATTGGAAGGTCGTCGGAGCATTACATAATCCAAATGGCATTCTAGAGAAAGCGAATGTGCCATAAGGACATGTAAATGTGGTCTTCTCTTGGTCTTCCGGGGCAATTAGAATTTGATTGTACCCTGAGTAACCATCCAGAAAGCAATAGAAAACTCGGCCCACAAGACGATCAAGCATTTGGTCAAGGAACGGCAACGGGAAATGATCTTTTCTAGTCACCTTGTTTAGCTTCCGGTAATCCATACAAACTCTCCAACCCGTCACTGTCCGAGTCGTAATAATCTCATTGTTTTCATTGGTCACCACAGTCATTCCACTTTTCTTCGGTACACATTTCACCGGAGAAGTCCATGAACTGTCAGAATGGGATAAACCACATCAGCGTCAAGCCACTTGATAACCTCTTTCTTTACTACTTCTTGCATAGCCTCATTTAGTCTTCTTTGATGCTCAAGTGAAGGCCTCGCATCCTCCTCCAATATGATTTTATGCATGCAAAAGGCGGGGCTTATACCCCGAATATCAGCTAGAGTCCATCCGATTGCCCTTTTTCGCTTTTGAAAAACCACCAAGGTGGCCTCAACCTGCATGTTAGTAAGGCAAGAAGAAAGAATAATAGGTAAAGTAGAATTTGAACCCAAAAATTCATACTTGAGGTGTGGAGAAAGTGGCTTCAACTCCAACACCGGTGGCTCCTCAATCGATGGCTTTGCTGGTGAAGTTTTGTGGTTTTCAAGATCTAAAGATAGCCTTCTAGGCTCATAAGAATATGAACCCATACCGTGCAATGAATTCACGTACTCCACTCTACTAGCATCATCATTGACATCCATATTAAGAAGCACGGCCTCAAGAGGATCTTCAACATTGATCATTGAACTTGTGTCATCCACTATCACAGCTATGACAATGTCCACAAATGAACACACCTCCGTGCTATTGGGTTGTCTCATTGATTTGCAAACATGGAATACCAACTTCTCATCTCCCACTCAGAATGTCAACTCACCCGCTTCAACATCAACCAATGCCTTCCCTGTAGCTAGGAAAGGACTACCAAGAATAATCGGCACTTCAAAGTCCACCTCACAATTTAATATGACAAAGTCGGCCGACAATATGAGTTTATCAACACGGACAAGAACATCATCAATTATGCCCAAGGGTCGCTTCATCGACCGATCCGCCATTTGAAGTCTCATTGAGGTAGGTCGAGGTTGCCCAATTCCCAAAGTTTTGAATATTGAGTACGACATCAAATTAATACTAGCCCCCAAGTCACAAAGGGCCTTAGCAAAATCCGCACTTCCGATAGTACAAGGGATAGTAAAAGCTCAGGGATCCTCAAGCTTGGGTGCCATTGAATGCACTATGTCACTCACTTGATGAGTCATCTTAATTGTTTCACACTCCATCGACCTCTTCTTTGTAATCAAATCTTTCATGAACTTCGCATACCCCGACATTTGCTCAAGTGCCTCAACCAAAGGGACATTGATTGTGAGACTCTTCATCATGTCAATGAAATTTTTGAATTGATTGTCACTCTTTTGCTTTGCTAAGCGTTAAGGATAAGGTGGAGGTAGCCTAGGAAAAGGTGCCTTGGCCTTTTGTACAACCGGCTCGGACATGTCAATAATGTGTTCCCTAGACGGCTTCACGACATCTTGAGTCTCCACCTCGGCTTCATCATCAATATCAATCTGCACATCATTGTTCACATTTTGATTAACCATATCATCAACAATCAAAGGTACATCATCATCCCATAACTCAACATCTTCATCCATAGCTTGCTTTTGCATCCCGCATCTCCCACTTCTTGTTGTAACTGCCATCACATGATTATTATTCCCACCCTCTGGGTTCACCACCATATCACTTGGTAGAGCACCCTTGGGACGAGTATTCAATGCTTGAGAGATTTGGCCTAATTGCACATCCAAATTCCGGATAGATGTGTTATGCGAAGCTAATTGGGCCTCGGAATCTTGGTTCTTTTTCATCATTTGCTCGAACATGCTTTCAATTCTTCCCATATCACTTCCGGACGAACTCGGACCTTGAGAAGGAAAAGGGGTGGATTGTTCGGTTGTTGGTACATCCCCGTCTTTGAAAGCCTTGCCCCCGGTTGCCTTGGTTCCCGCTATTGTTCCACTCTCCTTGATTGTTGTTGTTGCCCCAATTATTGTTATTGCCATTCCAATTTCCTTGGTTGCTTTGATTACCCCAATTGTTGTTTTGGTTGTTGTTATTCCAATAACCTCCGCCTTGTTGTTGATTGTTGTTCTTCCAATTACCTTCGCCTTGTTGTTGATTGCCCCAATTTCCTGGGGGATGCCATTGTTGATTCGAAGAGTTGCCTCTATTCCCTTGGTAGTTATTGACATATTGGACCTCTTCGCTTTGATCATCATAGCACTCATTTGAATAACCACCACCATCATTGTTGTTGTCATATTGTTCACAATTACCTTGAGGTTGTTGTCCTCTTTGCCTCCTTTTCAACATAGAAACACCTTCCATTGCATTGACTTGGCGCGGGTTTTGGACTTGTTGCAATTGCGCCTTTGCTAATTGATTCATAGTTGTTGTAAGTTCGGCTATCGCTTGGCCATGATCGTGCAATTCCGTAAGCTCCCCGGCAACTGCGCCAAAAAGTGATCGCTGCCGACTCGACACTACACTATGGTAGGAAGAGCGG
Source organism: Nicotiana sylvestris (assembly GCF_000393655.2). Classification (NCBI taxonomy): domain Eukaryota; kingdom Viridiplantae; phylum Streptophyta; class Magnoliopsida; order Solanales; family Solanaceae; genus Nicotiana; species Nicotiana sylvestris. The sequence goes on from NC_091065.1 coordinate 109,433,953, forward strand.
GTCGCAATAGCTTTTACCCGAATAGAGGTCCTGGATCGAATTTCCACAGGGAGCTAGTAGTGGAGTTGTATTTTCTGTCTAGCCTAGAGTTGCGGTTGTGCTTCTAATGTCACTTCAAACATTTTTTGAGTTTTTGTATTTATAACCACTATTATAAAACTAAGGATTAAAACTAAATTATGCTACGAGATATTGCTAAGTTGTAATTAATGGGAAGAAGAGCACTAGGGTCGTAGCATCACCTAAGTGGCTAATTGACGGGTAGATGTTACTAAGGATAGATTGACATATTTGGGGATTATGCTGAAACCGTTGCACAATTGCACCCACTCTCACACCTCTCAGTAGAGATAGTGATTTTGCCCAATTGACTCTCTTGAAACCAATTGGATAGGCCAATGAGACAAAGCAACTAGGGTTCAAGTAGGGTGATTACTCTCTCGAGATTTAACCCGTTAACTAGGACTACCATTTCTCATGGGTCCATCCCAATTTCTTGTTGAGTCAATTTTGGGGTCATAGACTCTCTTTCTCAAGAAGATTTAAACCCACTAAGCTTGAATCAGCGTTTGCAACCACCAATTCTTGAATAAAAACATAAAATCAACCCAAATAGCAAATACACAATATCAATCTAACCCTAGATGGCAACACCCATCAATTACCCACACTAGGGTTGAGCCACAACCCTAGATAATGGGTTTAGCTACACATAATTAAAGAAGAAACTGAAGAAATAGATGAAGAACTAAACATATTAATTAATTACTAAGAAGAAACTACAATAATCTATTGTTAATGGGAAGTAAAATATGCCAAAAATGGCTACAACACCAAGCGCAGCTTTCGTCTCCAGTTCCCAGATAAAAACCAATACCTAATAATAGTAAAATATTCTAATTATACTAGGCTGGAAAAACTGGACAAAAATACCCCTGCGGGCCGCACAAAATGGACCGCGACCGCACTGGCTCTTGGACTTCAACTGTTTGATGACTTGAACTGGGGTACGCGGACCACGTGAAAGTGTACCGCGGCCGCGATGGCAACTGGCATGGTCCGCGCAGTTGTGATCGCAGATCGCATGATCAAAAGTGCCCTTCTCTGAACCTTATGAACGCGGACCGCACAAAGCAGGAGTGCGGCCGTGAAGCTTCACCACGGACCGCAAAAATCCTACCGCGGCCGCATGACTTTAAACCTGAATATGTCATGTCTCTAAACCTCCTAGTGTGGCCGCGGTCACTTTTACGCGGTTCGCACTAGGCCCTTTCTTCTTCAATTCTCTTGGTCTTTGATACTTGAGCAGTTTTCACTCCTTTTTGAGCCGATCTTTGACATTTCGTCACTTTGTCGATCAAACCTGCAATCAAGCACAACTTGTGAGCATTTTGGGACTATTTTGTATCAATTTTATACTCAAGGCATAGGCAAGTAGGGGCATAAATACGTAAAAATCCTAAGTTATCAACATAGCACGTAAGATGCATCAGGGTGGTCTTTTGATTTTTGGGTACACCTGTCCTAGATGGACCCAACCTCTATGTTGAGTCCCCAAAGTCGAATGCACGTGATGCAAACAAGCGTTCCTACTAGGGATCCGGCATGAGGCTATGTTATTCTAGGTTTAAAAACCTGGGTGTATTGTTTTCAAAATTCTACTACCGTTTTCAAAATACTTCATATATACTTTATATATATACTACCGTGGTCATATGGTACCTTGCATGGTATTAGTTTATAATTATCGGATATTATTACTTGATCCGTATTTTATCCTAAATTGGCAATTTTCAACGAAACTCGTTTTCTCTAATTCGTACATCCTTTATCCTTCATGACACTTATTTATTGCTTGTTATAAATAGCGTAAATACATTAACATCAAGATGATCTCACCCCCGAGTCTACGTCAATTAACTAGAGACGAAATATTAACGTACGAAAAATGCGAGATGTAACATCATTCCCCCAGAAACATTCGTCCTTGAATGTTCAACTCCCCGTGATCCATATAACTTTGGCAGGGTCGCCTTTATAACAACACTACTACAAACTCTCCCTATATAAGCTTAATAATCCAATGCCACACCGGACCACAATTATCAATAACGACAATGGACTCGCATGACCAATGACAATAATCAACATAAGAATTTATACACATACCTTATAATTATGACGTCTCAGTCGGACCCTTCTCTGGAGTAGGAAATAAGTAAGGATATCTAGACTTCATGTTTTACTCGGCCTCCCAAGTCATCTCTTCCATATTGTTGTTTCTCCAAAGTACTTTCACGTAGGCTACCTCCTTATTCCGCAGCTTGCGGATTTGTCGGTCTAGGATGGCAATCAGAACTTCCTCGTATGATAAGTTCTCTGTAATCTATACGTCATTCGTGGGCATCATTCGGGTAGGATCACCAATGCACTCTCGTAACATAGATATGTGAAATACTGGATAGACAGACTCCAATTCCGAGGGCAATTCTAACTCATAAGCTACTTGGCCCTCTCTCCGAATGATTCTATAAGGTCCAATATACCGTGGGCTAAGTTTGCCTTTCTTGCCAAACCTCATCACACCTTTCATAGGTGACACCTTTGAATACCCAGTCATCAACTCTGAACTCTAAATCTCGTTGCCGCACGTCAGAATATGACTTCTAACGACTCTGAGTTGTTAACAGCCGCTCCCAGATAAGCTTTACTTTTTCTATGGCCTGCTGAACCAGGTCTGGTCCATGCAACCCAGATTCTCCAACATAAAACCACCCTATAGGAGATCTGCATACGCCCATACAAAGCCTCGTATGGACCCATCTGGATACTGGAGTGGTAGCTGTTATTATATGCAAACTCGATAAGAGGTAGATGTTCATCCTAACTTCTTTTAAAATCCAGCACACATACTCGCAACATATCCTCGAGCGTCTGAATCATGCGCTCGACTTGTCCATTCGTTTGTGGCTGAAAAGCCGTGCTGAGATTCACCTGAGTTCCTAGACCTTTCTGAAATAACCTCCAAAAATGTGTTGTAAACTGGGCCCCATGGTCAGATATAATAGATATTGGTACTCCGTGTAGTCGCACTATCTCTTTAATATATAATTTTGCATAATATATTGTTATATATGTAGATCTGACCGGAAGAAAATGAGCTGATTTTGTGAGCCTGTCGACTATCACCCATATGGAATCAAATTTACGATGGGAACGAGGTAAACTTGCGATAAAGTCCATATTTATCGCCTCCCATTTCCATGTCGGGATCTCTATAGTCTGTATTAGCCCTCCGGGCTTCTGGTGCTCTATTTTCACCTGTTGGCAGCTAGGGCATTGAGCGACATACTCAGCAATGTTCTTCTTCATATTGTTCCACCAATACACATCCTTAATATCATGATACATCTTTGTCGACCCAGGGTGAATGGAATGCCATGAATAATGTGCTTATGACATAATCCTATCTCATAGCCCTGCTATATCTGGAACACACAAACGACCCTTGTATCTGAGAACCCCATCTCCTTTGATTTCTAACAACACCTTCTTTTGTTGTGGAACCCGCTCTCTCAACTTGACTAACTCTAGATCCCCGTACTGCCTCTCCTTTACTTCAGCTATGAGAGATGATTTCGCACTATTTTGGAGTACAACTCCTCCATTGCCAGAGTCTACTAACCGAACCCCCAGATAAGCCAATTGATGAATCTCTCTAGTTAATTGTCTTTTCTCAGCCTCTATATGTGCTAAGCTATCCATAGATTGACGACGTAAGGCATCTGCTACAACATTAACTTTCCCTAGATGGTAGAGAATGCTAACATCGTAATCTTTCAATAACTCAAGCCATCGCCTTTGTCGCAAATTCAACTCTTTTTGCTTGACGATATATTGCAAGCTTTTATGATCTGTAAACACATCAATATGAACACCATATAAATAATGTCGCCATATCTTAAGTGCATGGACAACCGCAGCTAATTCGAGGTGTGGGTCGGATAATTATGCTCATGCTTCCTTAACTGCCTTGAATCATATGCAATTACTTTTCCATGTTGCATCAAGACACTTCCTAACCAGACACTTGAGGCATCGCAATACATGGCATAACCATCTGGACCTTCTAGAAGTGCTAGAACTGGTGCTGAGGTTAACCTATTCTTAAGCTCTTGGAAACTCTGTTCACATGCCTCTGTCCACTAAAACTTAGTCGCTTTCTGCGTCAGCTTTGTTAATGGTACTGAAAGAGAAGAAAAACCCTTTACAAACCTCCAGTAATATCCTGCTAAGCCTAGAAAGCTATGAATCTCTGCCGGAGTGGTAGGTCTAGGCCAGGATTTCACAGTCTCAATCTTCTTAGTGTCTACCTTTATACCTCCGTTAGATACAATATGCCCCAAGAATGCTACATACTTTAACCAGAATTCACACTTAGAAAACTTAGCATACAATTTATTATCACGGAGGGTTTGGAGTATTGCTCGCAGGTGATCCACATGCTCATCCTCTAAACGTGAATAAACCAGAATATCATCAATAAAGACTATCACGAATAGATCCAAATATGGCCGGAATAAGTTATTCATCGAGTCCATAAATAAGGCAGGTGCATTCGTCAACCCGAAAGACATGACAAGGAACTCGAAGTGGCCATATCGAGTCCTGAATGCTGTCTTGGGATATCTTTCTCCCGAACTCTGACCTGGTGGTACCCTGACCTCAAATCTATTTTTGAAAAGCATCTAGATCCCTGCAACTGATCAAACAAGTCGTCTATCCTTGGAAGTGGATATTTATTCTTAATAGTTACCTTGTTCAGTTTCCTATAGTCGATACACATCCTTAGCGAGCTGTCTTTCTTCTGTACAAACAATACCGGTGCACCCCAGGTTGAGGTACTGGGTCTGATGAAACCCTTCTCCAGTAAATCTTTTAACTGCTCCTTCAACTCCTTCAATTCGGCAGGTGCCATTCTATATGGAGGGATGGATATTGGTTGCGTTCCTGGAAGCAAATCGATACCAAAATCAATCTCTCGCTTTGGAGGAATACCTGGAAGTTCATCTGGAAATACATCCGCGTTCTCTTTGACTACTGGAATAGACTGAAGTGTAGGTATCTCAGCATTCACATCTTTAACTCGCACAATATGATAAATGCACCCTTTTACGATTATTTTCCTCGCCTTTAGATAGGAAATAAACCTGCCTCTGGGTGTCGCTGTATTACCTACCCATTCAAGGACTGGCTCACCCGGAAAATGAAATCTAGTTGTCATTGCTCTATAATCAACCATGGCATAACAAGCTGCCAACCAGTCCATGCCTATGATACCATCGAAATCCAACATCTCTAGTTCAACTAGGTCGGCTGAGGTCTGACAACCACAATTCGATACCGTACAACCTCGGTAAACGCATCTAGTGATAATAAATTCTCTGACTGGTGTAGATACCGCAAAAGATCACTTAGTATTTCAGGTACTATACCAATTTTCCGTGCGACAAATGGGGTAATACATGATAAAGTAGATCCTGGGTCTATCAAAGCATAAACATCGTGAGAACAAATGGTCAACATACCTGTCACAACGTATGGTGATGACTCTTGGTCTGTCGACCTGCTAGCGTATAGATACGATTCTGGTTACCTCCTGAACTGGACCCTCTACCTTTACCAGCCGAAGGCTGAGACTCGCGCCCTAAAGGATGCACGGACATAGCTGATCCTGTTGTTGAATTCGTTGGTTGTGACATAACCCCAGAATATCTATTTGGGAAATATCGCATCATATGACCTGGACGTCTACATGTATAAAAAGCATCAGAACCGGCTCGGCATTGGCCCAAGTGTCCTCGACCGCAGATGGCACACCGCAGCAGAAACGACCCTGTCTGCCTCGAACCTCATTGTCGCTGCAAACTTGAAGCCTGGTAGCTCTCACCTGGTCCTGACTGAGTATAGCAGTCATACCTGTAACCCTGTAGCTGAGGTAGCGAAGGTCTAGGTGGTCGTTCGAAGTACTGGGGCCTGTAACTACCCTGAGATTGCTCTTATGATTTGGCAAATCTCATCCTCTTACGATGCCCTAACTCAGTCCTCTCCGTACTCTACTGCCGACGCCTACCCCTCTCTATATTCTAGGAAAATGCCTGAATCTAGGAGATATCCATACTATCCTGTAATGCAGCGGTGGCACATGCCTCGGTCAACTCTAGGGCCAACCCTGCTATAAACCTATGGATCTTGTCCCGCATAGTAGCAACTATGGATGGTGCATATCTAGCAAATGAGTCAAAACGGAGACTACATTCTTGAACACTCATATCGCCCTGCTTGAGGGCTAGAAACTGATCGAGTCGGGCCTGTCGGATCTCTTGTGGTAAGTACTGGTCAAGGAAGGCATCTGAAAAATTCTCCCAAATAGCAGGAGGTGCATCACATCCCTAGAACTTTCCCATCCCTCTTACTAAAGGATGGCTATATCTCGGAGTCGAAAAGTTGCTAACTCAACTGCCTCTTTCTTCGTGGCATGCATAACCCAAAAGATCCTATGAAGTTGATGTATGAAATCATGCGGGTCCTCCCTCTGATCTGTCCCCATGAACTCTGGGGTATTCAAAGAAATAAACTCTCGGACCCTTGAACTCTTAGATCCCTCAGAAGGTCCTGCACTAGCGGATGCCCTAGACTATTGCTGGGTAGCTACCAACTGTGCCAACAAATGCACCGCACTCCTCAAGTCCTGATCTGATGGAAGCGGAGGGGGAACTGGATGTGCGATCTCCCTAGGAATCTCCTCAGATGGCGAAGGAGCCGATAATCACTGGGTAGGGGTCTCTCCCTACGACTCCGATTGGGCCTCATTTGCTGGGGGTACCCTACTAGTCCCATCACCTACTGCTTTTTCTCTCCTCTAGCTAGCTGTAGCCTTCCTAGTTACCATCTTTGCATGCAAACGTCAACACGTAAGTGTAACTTAAATTTCCTATAACTTAGTGCTACAACACAATTTAGATTTGAAAGAAGGGTAACCAACTCCTAAATGCCTGTAGTCCCCTGCTTATATAATGTGGTGCACCACACATCTATAAATAAAACCCTACTAGACACGACTTGTATACTTCCTAGGATAGAACTGCTATGATACCACTTTTGTCACGCCCCGAGCCTGGGGGCGAAACCGGCACCCAGTGCCTCACCTATCCTTGCATACCACTGGCGACTAAGAGACTCTGAACAAGTAATGTCATATTTTGTCCATGGGCCACATTGCAAGATAATGTGCGATGCAAAATATAAAACTGAATAGAGACTAACGCTGACTAAATGTCAACATAAAGCCATAATTACTACAACTGACAAGCCAACAAAATATACGTACAGGGCCTACAAGCCCAACATACTGCACTAACTGATAGGATATATCTACAAGCCTCTACTGATAGATGTATTGTGATCGGAATAGGGCTCCGACCTACCCTTAACCTATCTACATATATGCACAAGATGTACTCCAAACTGCTAGACCCATCAACTCCAAAAGACGGTGAGCTTATCGATAAGGCTGAACTCGGGCAAACACCTACTTAGAAGGTCTACTCATCTGTATGTCTGAACCTGCACGCATGAAATGCAGTGCCCCCAGAAAGGAACGTCAGTGCGAAATAATGTACCGAGTATGTAAGGCAATATATTGAAGCTGAAACTAAATTGATAATATAATAACTGAAAATAACTAGGAGTCAAAGAAAATATGAAGATATGCTTATCTGCTGATACTGACTCAATTTTCTCAATATATTAAGTAAAATAGTTGTCCGGCCTTATAAGGCTCGGTATACATATATATCTGCCCTACCATAGTAGACTTGCTCATAAGCGCTCGGCCATACTAGGCTCTGTATCTCGACCAACTGGGCTCGCTCATAGGCGCTCGGCCATAGCAGACTCGGTATATAACTTACCATCTGATCAGAGGTTGCCCAATAGAGGCCTGCCCATTGATTATAGCTTGATGATAATAAAAATACTTTTAATACTGTATATATGTAACTCTCTGCTCTTTTGACCGGAAGAAGGAAATACTCGGCTGAATATGCAGTCCCAATAAGAAGAATATGATAACTTACAAAACTAGGAAAATATATGTAATTTGCGAGACTATCAAAATATACATAAATTCTGGGATATGAATTTTTCTTTATGCCTCGTTATTAAACTTGTGTAATGACGAGATCATGCCAAATGAAAGAAGAGCTTAGCCTTAACATATTTGTTCCCGGAATTATTTGAACGGATCTGCTTCTGCAAAATATGGATGAAACTCACACTTGGACAAACTTGAAATTTCGGACGAACTTATTCTGCTTTTAACGTTTTTTGAATGAAATGTTGGCTAAGGATTGAATTTGAATGGAATGTTCCTGCTCTTTCATGTTTTTTGGTTTAAAATCCTAGGTGGAAAATGTTTCTGATTCTTTCTAAGACTTGAAAGAATTCACTTTAATTCACTTGAATCCTTAGCAGATAAGGTTCTTGGTTTTTAAAATCAAAGGCATAATGTTTGGATAATGCTTACAAAAAGTCTTTCTTGATAAGACTTATAATTTAGCCCTTTGAAACTTTTAAGACTTATGTAAAGGTGAACAATGAGTCACCTTAAACAGGGGGGGGGGGTATGCTACGTTCTCTTGAGGGATTATTTTGTTAATTTTTATCCACTTATTAGTCAACCGGGTAATGTCCCGTTACGTGGTAATTAACCAATTACCCGTATAATTTAAAATTTACCCCAAATTACAAACTTTTTTATTTATTTTCAAAATAGTTCATATATACTTTATATATTATACTACCGTGATCATATGGTACCTTGCATGGTACTAGTTTATAATTTTTGGTTATTATTACTTGATCCGTATTTTATCCCAAATTGGTCATTTTCAACTAAATTCGTTTTCTCTAATTCATGCATCTTTTATCCTTCATGACACTTATTTACCGCTTGTTATAAATAACGTAAATATATTAACGTCAAGATGATCTCACCCTTGAGTCTACGTCAATTAACTGGAGACAAAATTTTAATGTACGAAAAATGCGAGATGTAACATAACAGTTATTCTAAGCTCGAATTCTGAACCCTGAACCAGAAGTTCTGGGTTCTTGTTCCCCAGTGGAGTCGCCAGAGCTGTCTCCCGAGATTATTTATATTCATATTCAAATTCGCCACTTGGGATAATTTATGGTGTCCCAAGTCACCGGTTTAAAATTCCGAATCGAGGAAGTTTGACTCTTATTTATGATCTATAAACACAGAAATTCGGGTAAGGAATTTTGTTAACTCGGGAGAAGGTGTTAGGCATTTCAGGGTTCCGTGATTTTAGCACGGTCGCTTAACTATTAATAATTGGCCTATTATCTGATTAATTATACATTTTAAACCTACGTGCATTTTTATTCCTTTTAATCGCTTTTAACATTTATGGAATTATCTTGTTACATCTCGCGTTTTCGGCGTTAAAAGTTTTGCCTTCGTTAATTGACGTAGACTCGGGGATGAGATCATCTTGACGTTAACGTACTTACACTATTTATAACAAGCGATAAATAAATGTTAGGAAGGATAAAGGGGTACATGAATTAAATAAAACGAGTTTCGTTGAAAGTGGCCAATTTGGGATAAAATACGGGTCGAGCGATAATACCCGACAATTAGGAACTAGTACCATGCAAGGTACCACATGACAACGATAGTATAATATATAAAGTATATATGAAGTATTTTAAAAATAATTAGAATTTTAAGTAATTTGTGATAATATTTAAATTATGCGGGTAATTGATTAATTACCAGGTAACAGGACATTACCCAGTTAACTAATAAGTGGATAAAAAAATTAATATCTCACCCCCACCCCACATGGCAAGAAGCCACCAAGTCAAGAAGTGACTAAGTAGTCACTTATGCCTAGGTGGCAACTTAGGCATACAAGAATGGATGATTATCCTAAATTGTCTGGATACAATCTAATATGATTCAGAATTCCAAGAAACCAAAAACATTACTCCTCTCAAAATTCCAAGAAACCAAAAACGTGTTCCTTTCAAATATATGTATGGGATATGGGAAAAGGTTACGACGCTATATACGCACCACCACCTGATCAGCTGGTATATGTTGATGATATTGCCCACAATGGTCGAGATGATATGATGGGATGCCCTCAGTGGCTTGATGATATTATGTACACTCATACCTATGCATGGTATGACATTTACATGCACGTGCATGACGTTATAAACATTTCAGAATTTACAAAGTTATTCAGATTTAAAGATGTGTTTCAGTATTCCATGTTTCATCTATGTCTTTTACGTACTAATTTTCATGCCTTACATACTCAGTACATTTTTCGTACTGATGCCCTATTTCACGTGACCTGTGTTTCATGCCTGCAGGTGCAGGTAGGCAAACTGACGGTCCCCCTTCTTAGCTGATCAGCGAGAGTTGGCATGCTCCACTTGATCTGGAGCTGCTTTGATTTTGGTACGATACGTTTGTATATATATATATTATGTGGCTCAGTCCCGTCTTTATACAGTTATGTCCCTATTAGAGGTTTGTAGACAGTATGTCTAGTTGGGTTGTATGTGGCCTTGTCGGCTTTTAGTTATTGGGTATGTAGTTGTCTATAGCAGCCTTGCCGGCTCGCCTACTGTATTCTGCATGTATACGTACATATGCCTTATTGATAGGTTTCCTTCATGTATGTTATCTTCGTAGTTCAACAGATGTTATACAAGTTCATATCTTAGATGCATGCTTAGGGGTGTTTGACAGGTAGATCTCAAGCACCCGTTGCGGCCCATCCTGTTTGGGTCATGACAAAAGTGGTATCAGAACAGTTCTGTCCTAGGGTTGTCTATAGACCGTGTCTAGTAGAGTCTTGTTTATGGGTGTGTCATGCACCACACTTATAAACAGGAGGCTACAGGAAATATAGAATGTTATCCTCTCTTTTTATCTCAGATCGTGCGATACAAGAATTCATGTTCCTAACGATACGTTATATTTTCAGCAATGCCTCCAAAGAGTACGGCCGCCCAGAAGGGAAAGTCCGTGGCCGGCGAGACTACTAGTCGAGCGCCACGAGTTACCAGGGCTCGGGGAGAGTCTCATGGTGAGGTTCCATCTCAGACTTCACATACCCCGCCCTTTCCAGAAGAGCTCCAAGGGGCACCAGCTCCAGCGCCCGCCCTTGTACATCCAGCTCCTCAGCCAGATGCACCGGGTTAGGAGATGAGAGATGTTATTCAGCTATTAACCCGATTAGTAGCCGCGCAGGCTCGGCATCAGGAAGTAGGTATTGGTCATGCAGATAGGTCCATGAGTGCTAGGGTTCGTGACTTTATTAATTTAGACCCTCCGGTATTCACTGGGGCAGACCCGAATGAGGACCCTCAGGTATTTATTGATAGGGTGCAGAGGACGTTAAGGACACTATGATTGAGTCAGTTGAGCTAGCTTCCTATAGACTCCGAGATGTTGCAGTTAATTGGTATAAGTCTTGGAAATTGTCCAGAGGTGAGGATGCCCCTCTGGTAGTATGGCAGGAGTTTACAGAAGCTTTTCTTCGTCATTATCTGCCACCAGAGCTTAGGCAAGCCAGAGTTGATAGGTTCTTGACACTTCGACAGGGTAACATGAGTGTTCGGGAGTACAGTCTTCAGTTTGATTCATTGGTTAGGTATGCTCCCACTATGGTATCTAAGATGGAGGATCTGCTTCAGCGGTTCATGATGGGATTAGAGCCTTACTTGCTTAATGATTGTATGTCGGTCTCACTTCAGCCAGACATGGATATTTCTTGTATTCAGGCATACGCTCAGGGTGTAGAGGAGCGTAAACAGAAACAGAGGGCCGATCGTTAGCATGATAGGGCCCAGAATAAGAGAGCAAGGTCTTCGGGTCCTTCTGGTGAGTTTAGAGGTGATCAGAGGCAGCACTACTCGAAGTATCCATCCCAACCCTCGGTTAGCACACCCCCTCAGTTTGGCAGTAAGAGATTTGATCGTTCTACATATTCAGGGTCTGATCAGAATTTCAAGGCCTCAAGTTCTCAGTATATGGGTGAGTCAAATCAGATGAGGCCACCCTTGCCACAATGTACTCAATGTGGTAAGCAGCATACCAGGCAGTGTCGTATGGGGTTAGGTGTTTGTTATACTTGTGGTTATTCGGGCCACGTTATGAGGGATTGTCCAATGAGAGGTGATGCAAGCATAGCTCAGCCAGTGAGATCTGTAGCTGGTTCATTATCATCAGTACGCCCCCCTAGGCAAGGTCCCCAAGCACTAATGAGTCGTGGTAGAGGTAGAGGCGGAGCATCTAGCTCGAGCAGCCCTCAGAACTGCATTTATGCATTGGCAGGACGACAGGACCAGGAGTCATCGCATGATATTGTTATAGGTATATTATCAGTCTTCTCATATGACGTATATGCACTGATTGACCCAGGTTCCACCTTATCATACGTCACTTCATTAGTTGCTGGTAAGTTTGGAATAAAACTTGAATTGGTTAAACCTTTTGAGGTATGTACACCTATTGGGGACTCTGTGATAGCTAAGCAAGTATATAGGGGTTGTATAATAGTAGTTCATGGTCGAACTACCGTAGCAGACTTAATCTAGTTAGATATGGTAGAATTTGATGTTATAATGGGTATGGATTGGTTGGCCTCTTGTCATGACAACGTTGATTGTAGATCACAAATAGTCCAATTTCAATTTCCGAGGGAGCTTATTTTGGAGTAGAAAGGTAATACGGCATCACCGAGAGGTAGATTTATTTCCTATCTCAAGGAAAGGAAGATGATCAGAAAGGGTTGAATTTATCACTTAGTTCAGTTTCAAGATGTGGAAGTAGAGTCACCAACCATTCAGTCCATCCCTATGGTGAATGAGTTCCCCGATGTTTTTCCCGATGAACTTTCGGGTCTCCCGCCAGAGCGAGGAATTGAGTTTTCTATTGACCCACTACTAGATACTCACCCAATATCTATTCTTCCCTATAGAATGGCCCCCGCAGAGCTGAAAGAGTTGAAAGAACAACTAAAGGACTTGATTGAAAAAGGCTTTATCAGACCTAGTACGTCACCGTGGGGAGCACCTGTTTTGTTTGTCAGAAATAAAGATGGTTCCTTATGAATATGCATTGATTATAGGCAGTTGAATAAGGTGACGATCAAGAATAAGTAGCCGCTCTCGAGAATTAATGATTTATTTGATCAGTTTCAAGGTGCCAAGTGTTTTTCAAAGATAGAATTAAGGTCTGCGTACCATCAGGTAAGGGTTAAGGATGAAGATATTCCAAAGACAGCATTCAGGACTAGATATGGGCACTTTGAGTTTCGGGTTATGTCGTTCGGTATGACCAATGCCCTAACAGTATTCATGGATTTGATGAACCGTATGTTTAGGCCTTTTTTAGATCTGTTCGTAATTGTATTTATTGATGATATATTGGTATATTCTCGTTCAGAGGCTGAGCATGTAGATCATCTACGTACTGTGCTCAGAGTTCTATAAGAAGGGAAGTTGTATGCAAAATTTTCTAAATGTGAATTCTGGATGAACTCTGTAGCTTTTCTTGGGCATGTTATTTCGGGTGAAGGTATCCGGGTGGATACACAAAAGATTGAGGCAGTAAAGACTTGGCCTAGACCCAAAACACCGACGGAGGTTCGTAGCTTTCTCGGTTTGGCAGGTTTTTACAGAAGATTCGTGGAAGGATTTTCTTCCCTTTCAACACCTTTGACAAAGTTGACTCATAAGGGACAAAGTTTCAATGGACTGATACTTGCGAATGAAGTTTCCAGGAATTAAAGGACAGATTAACGTCAGCACCAGTTCTAACACTCCCAGAAGGGATCGATGGTTATGCTATCTATTGCGACGCTTCAGGCATTGGATTGGGTTGTATGCTGATGCAGCATGGTAAGGTTGTGGCTTATGCTTCTAGACAACTAAGAAAGCACGAGAAGGACTACCCGACCCATGATTTAGAGTTAGTTGCGGTGATTCATGCACTAAGGATGTGGAGGCACTACTTGTATGGCATTCATGTTGATATTTATACTGACCATAGGAGCCTCCAGTACATCTTCAAGAAAAAGGAATTGAATTTTCATCAAAGGAGATGGTTAGAGCTACTTAAAGACTATGACGCTGATATTTTATACCATCCGGGGAAGGCGAACATAGTAGTTGATGCCCTCAGCCGTAGATCTATGGGTAGCCTGTCGTATTTACGGCCAGAAAAGAGGGGGATAGCCCATGAGGTTCATCAGCTAGCTAGTCTTGGAGTTCGGTTACGGGACTCGGGTGACATTGGAATTACTCTTCAGGATAAGGCAACATCCTCTTTAGAAACTGAAGTAAAGGAATGCCAGTACGAGGATCCTATGTTAGTTCAATATAAGGATACCACCCTTCAGAAGGAGAAGACGCCATTTGAAATTACAGAAGATGGGGTCCTCAGATATCGATGACGATTATGTGTACCTAATATTGCAGGGCTGCATCGGCAGGTTATGGGAGAAACTCACTATTCTCGTTATTCTATCCATCCAGGAGCGACAAAGATGTATCATGACATCAGGGAAGTATATTGGTGGGACGGAATGAAAAAGGATATAGTAGAATTGATTGCTCAGTGTCCTAACTATCAACAGGTTAAGATTGAGCATCAAAAACTCGGTGGATTGTTGCAGGCTATGGAGATTCTGACTTGGAAATGGGAGATAATCAATATGGACTTCATCATAGGCTTACCTTGTACCCAGCGTAAATTCGATTCGATATGGGTGATTGTTGATAGGCTTACAAAGTCAGCCCATTTTCTGCCTATCAGGACTACATATTCCTCAAAGGATTATGCGAGGCTTTATATTAAGGAGATAGTACGACTGCATGGTGTCCCTGTATCTATTATCTCGGATAGAGGATCTTAATTTATAGCTAACTACTAGAGGTCCTTCCAAAAAAGGATTGGGGACTTAAGTAAGTCTTAGTATAGCATTTCATCCCCAGACAGACAGACAGGCTGAGCGTACTATTCAAATACTGGAGGATATGTTACGAGCTTGTGTAATAGACTTCAAAGGTAGCTGGGATGATCATCTGCCACTTATTGAGTTAGCATATAATAATAGTTACCATTCCAATATTCAGATGGCTCCATACGAAGCTCTTTACGGACGGAAATGTAGGTCGCCTATAAGGTGGTTTGATGTTGGAGAATCTGGATTACATGGGCCAGACTTGGTTCAGCAAGCTCTAGAAAAGTAAAGCTTATCCGGGATTGACTATTGACAGCTCAGAGTCGTCAGAAGTCATATTCTAACGTGCGGCGATGAGATTGGGGTTGATGAGTGTGATGAGGTTTGGCAAGAAAGGTAAACTTAGCCCACAATATATTGGGCCTTATAGGACCATTCAGAGAGTGGGCCAAGCAGCTTATGAGTTGGAATTGCCCTCAGAATTGGAGTTTGTCCATCCGGTCTTTCACGTATCTATGTTACGAAAGTACATTGGCAATCCTACCCGAGTAGTGCCTCCGGATGATGTACAGATTATAGAGGACTTGTCATACGAGGAAATTTCAGTTGCCATCTTAGACCGACAAACCCGCAAGCTGTGGAATAAGGAGGTAGCCTCCGTGAAAGTACTTTGGAGGAACAACAATATGGAAGAAATGACTTGGGAGGCCGAGGGAAACATGAAGTCTAGATATCTCTACCTATTTCTTCCTCCAGAGAGGGGTCCGACTGAGACATCATAATCATAAGGTACGTGTATAAATTCTTGTGTTGGTTATTGTCATTGGTCATGTGAGGTCATTGTCGTTATTGATAATTGTGGTCCGGTGTGGTGTTGGATTATTAAGCTTCTATAGGGAGAGTTGGTAGTGGTGTTGTTACAAAGACGACCCTGCCAAAAGTTACATGGATCACAGGGAGTTGAACATTCGAGAACGAATGTTTCTAGGGGAGAAGGATGTTACATCTCGCATTTTTGTACGTTAAAAGTTTCGTCTTCGGTTAATTGACATAGACTCGGGGATGAGATCATCTTGACGTTAACGTACTTACGCTATTTATAACAAGCAATAAATAAGTGTTAGGAAGGATAAAGGGGTACACGAATTAAAGAAAACGAGTTTCGTTGAAAGTTGCCAATTTGGGATAAAATACGGGTCGAGCGATAATAACCCACAATTAGGAACTAGTACCATGCAAGGTACCACATGACCACGATAGTATAATATATAAAGTATAGATGAAGTATTTTACAAATAAATATAATTTTAAGTAATTTGTAATAATTTTTAAATTATGCGGGTAATTGATTAATTACTAGGTAACAGGACATTATCCAGTTAACTAATAAGTGGATAAAAAAATTAGTATCCCACCCCCACCCTACGTGGCAAAAAGTCACCAAGTCAAGAAGTGACTAAGTAGTCACTTATGCCTAGGTGGCAACCTAGGCATACAAGAACGGATGACTATCCTAAATTGTCTGGATACAATCTAATATAAATCAGAATTCCAAGAAACCAAAAACATTACTCCTCTCAAAATTCCAAGAAACCAAAAACGTGTTCCTTTCAAAATCTCAAGGATAATTGTCTAAGGTGAATTATGCAGGTTTAAGTATGATATAACAATAGCAACCATTTATGAGACCAAATATCATTGAGATGGATGTTCCTACTACAACTATGTCATCTCTTGAGACGACGTCCATTTCCCTCTTTTAACCTTATTTGGTTTAACTCTTTGGCATTTGAAGCCACTGGCTCAACTAATACGGAAAACGTTATTTCATTCCAAAATTTTTTGGAACCAGAAGCAATTTCGTCCATGAATTTCTAAGAAGTAGGGGCAGATTTCGTTTAATCAACGAAGGTTTTCCAACGGAATATTATACGGAGTTTTCCGTACTCCAGGTATGTTTAGACCATCCCTTCTTTCTTTTGGCATGGTCCAAATTATACTGAAGAAACGAGCAAGCATACAGTTTCCATAAATTAATCTATTCATAGAATTATTACGGGTGTCTATATTCTTGATTCCCCATGAAAATTATTATTATTTTCTGTTCATGGGTCTCAGAATAATACGTAGTTGAAAAAGTTTATCCGGAAGAAATATTGAGATTATTACGTATTTTTCATGCATTTCACTCATGTGCATTGACCCATGACGAGATGGCATTATATACGCGTATATATGTAAATATATGTATGGGATATGGAAAAAGGTTACAGCGTTATATACGCACCACCACCTGATCAGTTGTATATGTTGGTGATATTGCCCACAATGGCCGAGATGATATGATGGGATGCCCTCAGTGGCTTGATGATATTATGTATACCCATACCTATGCATGGAACGACATTTACACGCACGTGCATGACGTTATAAACGTTTCAGAATTTACAAAGTTATTCAGATTTAAAGATGTGTTTTTGTATTTCATGTTTCATCTATGTCTTTTACGTACTAATTTTCATGCCTTACATACTCAGTACATTTTTCGTGCTGACGCCCTATTTCACGGGGCCTGCGTTTCATGCCCGCAAGTGTAGATAGGCAAGCTGACAGTCCCCCTTCTTAGGATCCCTGATCAGCGAGAGTTGGCGTGCTCCACTTGATCTAGAGCTGCTTTGATTTTGGTACGATACGTTTGTATATATATATATATATATATATATATATGTATATGTATGTATATATATATATGTATGTATATGTATGTATATATATATATATGTATATATATGTATATATATATATATATGTATATATATGTATATGGGTATGACGTGGCTCAGTCCCGTCTTTGTACAGTTATGTTTCCATTAGAGGTCTGTAGATAATATGTCTAATTGGGTTGTATGTGGCCTTGTCGGCTTTCAATTATTGGGTATGTAGTTGTCTATAGCAGCCTTGCTAGCTCGCCCACTGTATTCTGCATGTATACGTACATATGCCTTGTTGGTAGGTTTCCTTCATGTATGCTATCTTCGTAGTTCAACAGATGTTATACAGGTTCATATCTTAGACGCATGCTTAGGGTGTTTGATAGGTAGGACTCAGGCACCCGTCGCAGCCCATCGGTTTGGGTCGTAACATATTTTACGTAACAAGTCACAATTGTCTTACACTTGTTGTTTTGGTATACATTACAAACCGTGTCGCATAAAATGTTCTCGCAATTTACAACATGTTTAATTTTATTATTATTAGTTATGGTCAGGTCACATGAAATGCACACCCGAATTTGGAGTTATGTATCATGACTATGCCAGGGGAACCATACCCATAGTCACGATGATTCATTTATGTGCCTAAAAGTTTGCCTACCCATGTGTGGTCGGCCTAGCATGCTCCTAACGATAGACAAATGATAAAGCAACCAATATTCCAATTCCAATTTTACTCCATTTACTTCAGCATCCAAGCCGACATTAACAAAATCCGCACAAATAAGCATTCAAGTAAATCACAGAAAGCATTTCAGAGGAAACCATTCACGCTAGACGCCAATCATGAGAATTTAGTGCACAAAGTGAATAATTCCAAACATTGACTTATCATCTTCATAAATAAACTAGTCTTCTGGCTTAAACTAAATTCAATTTGAAACTTAGTATCTTTTGTATAGGAACATGAACTTAAACAATTAGGGAGGACCAACATTAACACAACAATGACGAACCAGAACACATCAAGTAGAACCAATAACCAGGTAATAAACTCTATATTTCACTCGGAATTAATAACCTCTATTGAATTTATTTCATGTCCATCTCCCTTTTTAACAAAATTTCAACAAGTTTTAAACCTTTAAACCCATTTCAAAACAAAACTCTTATCATACGTATAATTAGACCAAACATTGAGATAGGGAGAAAAGAAATGGATCTGAAATCACTTTCCAGTATATTCAAATCTTCAAAAATTACAACGCGATGAGAACTCGAAATAAGATGATGAAAAAGATAGCAGCAACAAAGTCGAGCAGGGACCGCTGACCGGATCAGAAACTACGACAGCAACGAAAACTCGAATATGAAACTTGAATCGACCTCGACTCAGCTTCCGGCCTCAAATAATCTCATCTTTTAAAATTAGAAATCAAAGAAGAAGATGAAAATGTTTATGTTCTATATTATTTTTTTGAATTTGAGACCAAAATCAGACCAACAGAACTGAAGAAGAAGAAGAAATCAGAAGCTAAACTTAAGGCCTTATTTTTTCCAATTCTATCCAAAAATTGCCCTGAATTTTCCGCCCAGATTTTCGTCCGTGTTTGCCGTTGATCTTGGGGTGGAAGATGGCTGGAGATTTTTGTGTCTCAAACGCAGGAATCAAGTTCCACGATATAAAGGTGTGGCTAGAGTTGAAGGTGGCGTTGTGGTGGTGTTTTTGTCGGCGACTGGTGTTCTCTGGTGGGTGTTGGTTGAGGGGCTGGTCATTTTTTGTGGTGAAGAAACAACAGCTGGTTTGTTTGGTTTGTGGTCAAGGGTTCTTTGGGTTTTTATTTTTTTTTATTTTGTGAAGATGGAGAAGAACAGTCTAGGGGTCTTCTTTTGCTGAAGAAGAAGGTAACGACTGGGGGTCTCTCTTAGGTCTTAGGGTGTCTAGGGTTATTTTTAATTAGGATATAAGAGGGGAATGGGTAAATGGGCTTGGATTTAGGAAATTGGATTGGACCACGTTTTTTGGGTTTGAATTTAGGCTAAGAAGATCAAATAATACAATGTATCTATAAAGTGTAACAATCACTCTTAATTAAAATAAACTAATATAAAACTAAATACTAAAAGCCAAACTAATTTTTGTATTTTCAAATGTTATAGTACTATAAATATAAATATACTAATTGACTTTAAACTAAAGATAAATAATATTTTTGTAATTTTTATGATAAAATAAAGTAAAAGAGTTAAAACTATTTAAAATAGCGATATTAAACATGTCGACGCCCCCTTTTCCTATGGGTCGAAATCAGGTATACGACATTGGGAGGACAACTCTATTCCCTTTCGAGAATTGGGTTTTGGAATTTTGAAGAGTCGCCACCTAATGATTATAGTGCATTAGGACACTTTAAGAAAGGTTTGAGTTGGAAAAAAACCAGAGTTAGGGTAAGAGCTAGAAATTATCTCGAGGGGAAGGTGTTAGGCACCCCTCAAGATCCACTAGTGTGGTCCCGGCCATGTTACAATTGTGACTTTACAAGTGAACAATCAAGGCTCAAATAAGGACTTGCATACAACATTGCAATTAGGTTGAAAACTTTTGAAGGTAAGTAGAGAGGACAGAAATTTATGAAAAAAAGATTTGAATGGTTTCACGAGAAGAGATGAAAGCAAATAAGGGGAGGGGGTCCTAGGTTTACGATTAATATGGATCACTTCAATGCAATACCCAGCAATCACTCCTCAAAAAGAGGGGTCGCACATGATATTAGCGCATCGGTCATCATCTTCATATCTACCCTTCCCACCCCGTTAAGGTATTAAAGCGCGGAATAGTATCGTTACTTATTGCATGCTATTACACGTCCCAATCCTATCAGTCCCGGAGGCATATGGGACTACTAATCCTAAAGAGGAGGGAGCTGGGGCTTTTGCAGTTTTTAAAAAGGATAAAATTCTAAGGCGACATTCAAAACATATACAACAAGTATTGGGAAAGCAAGTAAGCAGATATGGCTCAAATAAACCTCCTTAAATCAGAGAAAATCATATAGTTTAGCATGTCTTACACGTACTGATTAGGTCTGAATTAAACTTAAACATTAAGGCAGGCTGATTTATCATATATTTTCAGATAAGAAGTCCGAATTAGGCATGCCTGCTGGTTGTAATTATCAAAGACTGATGCAATTATAGTTTTTACCCTAAAGCTTGCCTAGATGTTAAACGGAACCTATAGGCATGATATCTATTAGTTTCAGAAATAAAGAAGTAAAATGATTGCAGAAAAAAGAATTGTCAATTACAGGGACATAAGATCTGCAGGCGTTAAACATTGTTGCTACTGATTTTAGGCTTATAAGCGAGTTGACGATTCAGGTTTGGTTGACAGCTCCTATAGGCATGCTTTCTAGGCATTACTGATTTTAAGCATTGTTATTGTCATGCAGAAATCCTATAGGCAGGTCATCTATATGCAGTTAGTTATTTAAAACTTATAAACAGGTTTGCCTAGTGATAGATGCATATGCAAAATGCAGGAAGTCCTATAGGCATATTACCTATATGATATGCAGAATTTCAAAAACGACTTATAGACATGGTATCTATATGAAGTGCAGAAAAACCTATGACTATGGTATTTACATGAAATGCAGAATTTCAGAAGTATAGGGATTCCCTATGAATATGGTATCTACATGAGATGCAGAATTTCAGAAGTATAGTAATTCCCTATGAACATGGTATCTACATGAGATGCAGAATTTCAGAAGTATAGTAATTCCCTATGAACATGGTATCTACCCCTTTGCATGCAGGACTGGCCCTCCTTTTTTTCACTAACACCCCAGCAGTTTATTACAAGATTATTACAGACCAGAATGAATAAGAAAAAGATAATAAATATATCAGAAATTAAAGATTCCAGCCAAGGAGAGCCTAATTTAGACCCCAAGTCTGAAATATGAAATAAACCAACTTCCAAAGATCAGATTTCCAAAGCCTTTCTCTTATTTGGGATGTGTCAAAGTTCCAAGGAGCTTCAAGAACTCCAGGCAATGCTTACACCCCCAAATATCATTGCAGAATCAGATTATAGTGTAGTGTGGAAGGGCCAGCCCTCAAATGTCCAAGCTTAGAGGGAACTCAAAGTCCCAAGGCAAGGCTCATAGGAGGGGCAGAACTTAGAGGCTAGGAGTAAGTGCAAGTGCAATAGAGGGGAATTAGGGGAAGTCCAGGGTAAACTGGTGGTCATACCCAACAATAAGGAGTGCTGGCACACCCTAACCAGTCTACTAGGACACATTTTGGGAGTTAAGATCCATTGAGGATCAGGTTCAGACCTGAGCAACAATTTGGATACTGCCAGGCCATAAACCTTAACTCAAACACATAGAAGGGAGTAGGGGTATGGGGAATTCACAACAAACAGTAGATGCAAAGAGAGAGTAGCATATTCAATACAGAACATGAACATGAAAGTAGCCAAGAGTGTAGCAACTGTAAAGTAAACACATAGGGATGATGCTGGAATCAAAATTAGGACATACCAGTTTCAGGGAAACAAATAAGAGAAAGCAGAAGTCTTGTTAAGCCAAATTGCAAGCAAGCAGTACAAAAGATCTTAGAAGAGAGTAGAGAATTGAAAGAGTATTGTAATTGAGAGAGTGTGTGTAAGAGTATGCAATTCAAAGTGTGTTCAAGTGCAGAAGGGTAGTCCCCTTTTATAGTGCAGAAAACAAGTAAGAAAAGGTAAGGAAATAGTTTGCAATCAATCACATAAAGTTTCCCTTTGGTTAAGGGATTCTGATTTCAAACGAGCATAAGACAATTAAGGAAAGAATTTGATTAAAACCTTTTCCAAAGTAACATAATAAGGGTAAATACACAGGGTTTATTTAAGGAAAAAGTCCAATGGTACATGGTTTGTGAAAAATAAGGAAAGGGAATCAATCAAACAACCATTAAAATCAAAACTGCAAGCTTTGTTCGAATTAACCAAGTCAGAAAAAAGGGTAAAGAAAGGTTCAATTAGGGAAAATCAGTAACAATCAAGTAAACACCATTAAAGGAATTCGGAATCAATTAGTAGTTGGCAAAACCTTTTGAAAGAAGAGTTCTCATATATAAAGCACACAAATATGTGAATCAAGAAGAGGCTGTCAAATTATTTAGAAGAGAGTTTAATCGAAGAGAAGTTCAGAATCATAAGCAAAAAGATACAGGTTCAATTTGCAGACTCATAGTGAGTCTGAGAGTTCAGGGTCCCAAAGTGGAGCCTTAACTCGAACACAAAAATCAAAATCGTCAAAGGAAACCCCCAAATCCTAGGGTTTCAAAATTGAATCAAACATGGAAGTGAGAAAGCAAGTCATTTATTTCAGAGTCTCAACAAAACAGATATGATAGCATGTTTGAATGACAAAGGAAGAAAAATCATGAAGAACATATTTGAGAAAACTCGGAAGCTAAACAAGTTCAGAAGAAGGAGATAATACAAACATGAACACAAGTAGATGAAGCATGTAAGAACATGAACAGAGTCCAGTAAACTCGGAAGCTAAACAAGTTCAGAAGAAGGAGATAATACAAATGTGAACACAAGTATATGAAGCATGTAAGAACATGAACAGAGTCCAGTAAACAAGATCAAATAACTTAACGGTAAACACACATAGTAAAAGAGTAAAGAAAACTAAGCAGGGATTAATAGGAGTAACATGCATATCATAAAAGAAAAGGTAGAAGACAGTACATGCGTAATAAAGAGTAATCACACCAGCAGGGTATGGACAAACACACATAAAGTAAAGAAGAAGAAAAATCAGAAAGATTTTTCCCAAAAAATCCTTTCAGAAACCCTAAAATCGAAGAGAAATGATTTAGAAAAGAACTTTTGGGGAAAACACTTTAGATGGCAAGAAAAGCATAGATATAGTATAGATCTAAGCAAATAACGGTGAAAGGACCTTGAATAGCTTAGGGTTTCGGAGAAACCCTAGAAATGAGAAAGGCTTGGAAACAGGTCTGATCTTTAGTCGGAGAGGTCAAGAATCAGGCTCCTGAGTCTTGAATATGCCAGAGCATGGCCGGAGGAACCATGAAATCAAAGGTCTGAGAAGATCGGAGAGGGAATCGTCGAGGTCAGGCCTCGAAGCTTCGAACAACCCTGGCTTACTGGTGAAGATAGGTGAGTACCAACTATCCATGGCCTGAGAAGCCATGGATTCCGGTGACCGGTGGTTGAAAAGGGGGAAGGAGGAGGCTAGGGTTTCGGAGAGTTTTTGAGAGGATTTGAGAGGGTTTGGGATTCAAAGGTGGCGGGCCAAGTGAGAATGAGGGATTAGGGTAGTCACCTGTGTTTAATTATGGTAGGGAAAATAGTAGTCGTTGATCCGATGATCAACGGCCTAGATTTAAGAAGGTAGGTGGGGAACCGGGTTGGGTCGTTTGAGTTGGGTTAGGGGTTGGGTCAAAAGGAATTGGGCTGGTCCGAATTTGAGTTTGAAATTGGGTCAATTTTAGGCTAAAATCGAAATGTAATGGGGCTACAATTAGAACCAGTTTCATAATTATAAAATGCTATTAAATCTTAAAGCAGGCTAAAATTGCAATTATATGCAATTTAGCTTTTAAAATACCAAATTAATTTGTAAAAATATATGAAAAGTAACCTACCTATATTTTGGTATAAATATGAGAATAAAATAAGTTATTCACCAAAGTGATTATTTTGGGAATAATTATTGAGCAATAAATCAATTTAAAAATCTTTTAAAATTTTGGAAAAATACTAAAACACTTGGGCATACTTATATATGTATGTATATGATATTTGAAAGTATTTGCATGTAAAAGAAATACATAGGGAAAAATTGGGTATCAACAAAACCTAAACTAAATATTTAAATGCTAAAATATATAAAATCTTGGGGAGGGTCAAAAATTACATGTCTACAGTGCCTTCGCCTGAACTTCTTCATAAGAGGCCTCAGAAACATTGCCCGCTTCCCACAAACTCTTGTATATGTCCCGCTGGGATTTGGCATGAACCCAGAGTTCGTGCAAATGGCGAGGAACAACGGCGGAGGCATATTCAACTTGGGCCAATAAATGTGCCTTTTCGGCCTCAAGAACTGCGATATGATCTCCCAAAGTTGAAGCTTCCCGGTCAATGTCGCCAATACTCTCTTCGAGCCTCGCCTCCTTGAGCGTTGTTGTCTCCCTTTTAGACTCCTGCTCGGATTGAAGGACACGGATAGAGTCCTCTAAAGCCGCCGCCTTGGCCGAAGCCGACGCCCAGGCACTCTCGACACTCTCCAAATCGGAGAACTTTCTCTCCAGCTCAGCTAATTTCCCCACCCGCTCTATGCTCAAAGCCTCGACTCTGGTGGAATTAAGGTCCAACTCGGACTGTACCGACCACACCTTCGCCTGAAGATGCTCACACTTTGCGGCGACCCCTTTGCCCAATGCTCTTCATCCTTTACATGAAGTTTCTTCTCGAGTTTGCTATTCCTGCGAATACCCTGCATCAGCTCTTGATCCCTCTTCTCTAGTTCCTCACCAAGAGATCGATCACCGGCGTTCGCCCTCAGCCGCTCGTGCATCTCATAGCACTTGTTGCGGTAGCGCCGGTACTTCTCCAACATCATCAGAAAGATTTTGGCCGAAGTATCAACCTTGCGAGCACTTTCAATCTCTACCATGTACATCTGAAAGACAAAAAGAGTTGGTAAAGGCTAAGGCCACCTAAAATAAAAGGAACGCAATAATAAAGAAGAAAGACTTACCCTCAGGCCCATAGCAGCCACTTCATGCATCAAATCGACGATGGGGACGTCCCGAAAAGCCTCACACTCGGCAGCAGAACACAAAAGGTCAAACTGTGGTACCAAGTCCTCTGTATCTCCTAGAATGTTAATCTCCAATGGGATTTTAAGTATACCGGTCAGGGCTCCCGCATGAACCACCGTATGAGTGAGGCCTTCCTCGAACATCCTGGCATCATCAGAATCAAGATCAGATTCAGATTCGTAGTCATCGATCACGATACCTTTTCCCCTTTCTGCGGCCGAGAAAGAAGCACAACCCGGTTCGGAAGATGAAGGCCCTCCCAAAGTGGCAACAACAGCCTCGGGACTCTGACTCCCCGCCGCAGTATTTTGTTGGTCAATCATAACAGCCAGAATCTCTATCGATGGATTGGTCACGGTAACCGGCCCTACCTTTGCAATCGGGTTAGCATCGTCTCCTATCTAAGACTCTGTCAAGGGGATGCCGCCTTCCGAACATACCACGACTGAAGGAGCCACTTCGTACTCCACTCGTCATCTCTTTGATTGTCCTTCCCCGTCCTCAGCACGGGAAGATTCCCCCGTTGAGCAGGTAGTAGGGGTCGGAGCCCCAGATTAAGGAACAGTTTATGTTCACACGGCTATGGCCGTAGGTTCAACTTGAGCAACCCTTGCCGTAGGTCGAATAGCAGACCTTGGTACGGGTCGGGCAGAAGACGTCGGTTGACGAAATGCAAGTGGAGGAGCCCTCGCCCTTCGCACTCTCCCTAATGACGATAAAAGTCGTATAAGCAACAAAGCCAAATTGCAAAGTGGAAAACAGAAATTGTGGCAAGACTACTTAACAGTAAGGGGCTTACGCCGTATTTCTCATAGAAGGAACACCATTCGCGAACTCCCACTGTATGAGGAAGAATGGCATTCACCCATTCACGGATATCGTCAACAAGCGCAGGGGGTCGCCTCGCAGCTACAAAAGCAAAAATAATTTCATTACAGCCCAAAGTATGGTCAACTATCATTCCGGCAACAGAGATAAACTTACGTGTGAAGTTCCATTTTTCGGAGAACCCTGTGGAATCCGCCATAAGGTGCTCGGTCCGCACATAAAAATAGTTCTCGTAGAAACGACGATTGGATCTATCGTCCATCTTCACCACTAGACTTTTCGTCCCTCGATGGCGCATGTGGATCATCGTGCCTCGAATAAGTTGAGGGGCAAAAATATTGAGCATGTGTCTCAGAGTAATCTCCCGACCGGCGAGCTCCGCGAACTTGAGTAGCATGAGGAACAACTTATATAAATATGGTGAAAGTTGAGTCGGGCATACCTCGTAGAAATGGCAGAAGTCCACCACCAAGGGAGGGAGTGGAAGCGTATACCCGACATTAAAAGGGTATGCGTAGAACGCACAATAGCCTGGGTGGTCGAAGTGTATAATATCGTCTCCCATCGCCGGCAACATCTCGACGTGGTGCGGAATCCCCCACCTGGCCTTCAACTCCACAATCGCTGCTTCAATCATAACAAAGGAAACAGGTTCCGGTTCCTCTTCGGCAGGGCTGTTGAATTCGGTCCACGGCTTCCCTAGACGAGGCAATATTTTGGTCGTTGTTAGAACCTCTTCATCCTCTACTATTTCTACTCCTCCGGGAGTAAGAACATTAGTTTCAGGTGCCGGAATTGTAGCTGGATTGTCAACACGGGAAGAAGTACCAGCCATTTATTCCAATTGAATAGAATAAATGAACAAAGGAAGTAAGGGGGAAGATAGTGATGTCAATTTGAGGCCAACAAGAAAGAATCGAAAACCTGGAGTATCAGGGAGGATGGAAATTCGCAAAATTCTTTTGATAAATCAGAGAAAGTGTGCCGATAAGAATGGTGTTTCCCTCTATTTATAGGGACATAGATGGCCCAAGCGGTAAATCCAAGAGTCGCCAATCAAAATTGACAAGGCATAAAACGGTTCAATCCTTGGGAAACGTGTGTCATAATGGCAGTAACTGCAGACGACGTTCCAAATCAACGTAATGTTTCGAGTCCGAATTGACACGATGATCCAAAGGCATCGTTAAGGCGTCGCGCCATCGCCTCGATCTAAATCGCCTCGTTTAAGGCATGAACAATCAGATTTCTCCTAATCTTCAAATCTATAAAGTCCGCCCGCCGAGCCCACCAAGGGATGACCTCGACGGATGGAGGGACTAACTGTATAGGTCAAAATCTGACCATAGTGGTCGACCAAGCTGGGATCTCGCCCAGGTGGCGAAATAACGAAAAGCATCACGACCAATCCTAGTCCAATCATTGACACTGTATGACAAGTAAAGGTGGTATTCAAATAACACTGAAAAGGGTCGTCATGTGAAATCACATTGGTCAAAGAACACAGTAAGATTCCAAGAACTATATATAGAAGGGAATTCTCATGAAAAAAGGGATTTTTCTCCCGACTCTTTCTCCGACAGTCTCTCCTAGTGAAGGATGTAAACTATTTCTTTCTTTTTTCTAATCAAAGATAAGATTATAACATCAATAAGTTGAGAATGTTCCCACATTCCAATCACGATCTCTCTATATACTTTTAGATCTGAAATTGATTATACTTGGCTAAAATTTATCCTTCTTTTCATCATTAATTGATTTAATCATAAGATTCAACACTTTTTGGTCAAACAGGTATCGTACGACAAAGAATAGTCTTTAAATAATTAAGTGGATTAACTTTCGTCTTTAAAAATAGTTTGATCATTTTTTTTCTTTTAGCATACAAATGTTACCGCCGAATTACTAGATATAAAATTTTAAAATTGATATAAATTTGTGCAAATGCCGCTAGTTTGGATTATTTGTGGGGGAAGTGCATGGTTAGCCACTAATAACACATGTATTTACTTTTAAGCCACTATATAAAATGTCTTTAGTCTTTCGCCACTGCTTTAATAAACTTTAATTGCCCGGACAAAAATACCCTTTTACTCATGTCCTTAACTTTTGAACTTAACTTCAGGACTACATATCCTTAACTTTTGAACTTGTAACTCTAAGTTCAGGACTACATGTCCTTAACTTTTGAACTTGGAACTCTAAGTTCAGGACTTCAAGACTACATGACCTTAACTTTTGAACTTAACTTCAGGACTACAGGACTACATGTCCTTAACTTTTAAATTTGTAACTGTAAGTTTAGGACCAAGTGTCCTTAACTTTTGAGCTTGTAACTGTAAGTTTAGGACCAAGTGTCCTTAACTTTGGAGCTTGTTAGTCTATGTTCAGGACCTATTGTCCTTAACTTTTGAGCTTCTTAGCCTAAGTTCAGGACCTATTGTCCTTAACTTTTGAGCTTGCTAGTCTAAGTTCAGGACTTCAGGACCTATTGTCCTTAACTTTTGAACTTGTTAGTCTAATTTCAAGACTTCAGGACCTATTGTCCTTAACGTTTGAACGTGTAACTGTAAGTTCAGGACCTATTATCCTTAATTTTTTGAGCTTGTTAGTCTAAGTTCAGGACCAAGTGTCCTTAACTTTTGAACTTATAATTCTAAGTTCAAGACCAGGTGTCCTTAACTTTTGAACTTGGAACTCGAAGTTCAGGACCAAGTGTCCTTAACTTTTGAACTTGTAACTTTAAGTTAAGGACTACCCGTCTTTAATTTATGTGCTTGTAACATTTTCATCTGACTCTTTGACATGTGATTCCACATGGATGTTTATTATTCATAATTAGTCAAATTAGTCATAGTTGCAGTTGCAGTTAACTCATGTTAGGAACTTATACTTTGTGAAATAACACAGTGCGTAATCTAGATGTTTCTTTGGATGCCCGTTATGAACTCTCAAGCAAATAGCTTTAGTAATGCTCCTCTTCTCCAGTAGCAGTTGAGCGAGATTCTACAGAAGTTTCGCCCTGCAAATGAAATGAGAGCACAGGGGCTCCGAGGAGCATGGAGATTTGAATCTCGTTGACTATTCTACTTCTTCTCAAACTTCAGTTCCGCCCAATCGCTAAAACAAAACTGAGAACTGAGAATTTCAACTTTGAGAAAAGCTTTCGAATTTTGTTGCCGACGACGAAGCCATCTCAATCGGAGTTCCGAGTTCAGAGAGAAGCGAGGGTTTGAGAAGAAAGCAATGGAAGAAAGGGTGAAAATGTCTTTTTCATATTAATTTTAATAGAGTAATGACTATTTTTGGTCAACATTAAAATTGCTAGATAAAATATAAATATCACCTTCAATAGTGGCTACCACACCCCATTCTTACATTATTTGCTACGCCCGTAGCGGTCAAACAAAAAAGAAGACGGAAGACGGAGTCCACTCCTATTTACCAGCTAATGTTATTAAGGGTGAATGGTAAATGGTAGCAAGTCATTTTTGGCCAAAAGATAGCGAACAAGGTAAAATGATAGCAACTGACACGTGCCATTATTATCTCATCTGCAGCCTGCCAGTAAATAATCGTAACAAACTGAAACCATATGGAACCACTGTCACGTCCCGCAATCCTCTCACGTAATGCTCCCAGCTCACGCGCCACTACGTTCACGTATTACAAATTCCCACTCTCCCACTCTAACAATGGCGGACGTCAACCTCTTCTTCCTACTTTCATTCTCTATGGAATGAATTAATGTGTAGAGTAACTTTTTTTTAGTAACACGTAATATTGCATATTCAAACAGGAGCTAGCTTAAGGAAAACAAAAGGCAGCAAAAGCCTGTGATTAGTTTCTAATTATAACGTTTTTTATTTAATTTAACATCATTAATCACATCAATAGCTGCAGCGAATTATTAACTTCAACATTTATTGCATCCGATTTGGAGTATGATATGATTTATAGTAGCATGTGAATTTAACCTTTACACTGTCACATTTATTGCAGCGAGTTAATCAATATGACATGCTACGATTTAAAGGTTAATTTCATCAAAACCACCAAACTTAATTAAGAGCAATAATCAACTCATTTCATACTGATCAGCGGACTAAATGCATGAACCAACCAAAGAGAAATTTAACAAAGCGAATTACTACTAATAAACTCAAATCTTATTATTAAGAGAAATAATCAACTCATTTCATACTGATCAGTCGACTACATGCACGAACCAACCAAAGAGAAATTTAACAAAGCGAATTACGTACTACTAATCAACTCAAATCTTATTATTAACAGAAAAAGCAAAACAAGCACACTGACAAGTGGAACGGCAGAAAATAACACTACTACGCAGAGTATCTCTTAGCACACTAGTAAACGACTTCTCAGTTGTTTTGAGTCTATACGAAACAGAAATAGACAGACATAGCAAACGAAGTAAGCAGTAACTATAGTAGTAAGTAGCTAGGTAGCGGCAAGTTCTAAGATAACCTCCTGGAAATACAGTCACATATCTCTGCAATGCAATCAGAACTTCTTCGTTGTCTTACCCCTCTTCTTCTGTTTCTTATTCTTCAGCAGAAACTTCTTAAACTCCCTCGGGTACCACTTATCATCCAACATATCCAAAAGTTCAGAACCAATCATGAAACACAGATAGGGATCCACAGTAGCGTATTCCACCTTCTTCAGATCAAGCGTATCATTCCACCAGTGACTTCTCCAGCGGGAGAACCATTGAACCCGTTCATCAGGCCTAATCACGTCCCAGTGTTTTCCGAGAACGGCCTTAGCAAGACGATCTAGGTCATAACGGCCTAGATCCAAATCATCTCTCTTCATACCTTTCACAGCTAAAACATTGAGGTCTACAGGGTTAGCAAACTTGATGCCGTGGTCATCCTCAAGCCTCTTAATAACAGCGCGCATGTTCATTCCAACAGCAATAACCCTAGGGTTAGCGAAGAAGGCTATAAGAGCCTTAGGGATATGCTCGTAGTGAGGGTGCGGGAGGCGGTAAAGGAAGCACTGGGAGCCGATGCAAAGCTGGAGGAGGTGGTAAGGAGTTTTCTCGGGATTCGGATAACGCCGAGTGTCGATGTCCCAGTGCATGAGATCCGGGTTGCGGTCGGCGCAAACTCCGACGAGAAGGCAACCGTGCTTGTTGTTAGCAGTGGACTTCTGGAGGTCCTGAAACCATTTGGTGGTGGTCTGGTAGCACTCAGAGAAGAGAGTGAGGATTCTGTGCTCACCGACGTAGACAGTGTAAGGATCATAGTCCCACTCAAGGTCATGGTACTCGTTGTTCTTCATTTTGTCTTCCTCCTTCATGTCAATCACAGAGATTTCCAGAGGCATTTTTGGGATAAAACTTGCTCTGAAAGGAAAAACGTACAGAAGATCGTGAGAGAGAGAGAGAGAGAAAAGGATAGTGGGAGCAGTCGAGAAGAGTGTGAGAAGTGAGAACTCTGAGTATCAACAGCTATCAAGCAGGGGTATTTATAGGTAGGTGTTTATGGGGCAAATTCGGAATATTTGGAAAATTCTTTTGCTTGGGCGATACTCATACTGTTTTTATAACAATACACACTCATTTCCTCTTTATTTGCATTTTCACATATACCCCCTCCCCCTCTATATGTTTTATTGTATCCTTTTTCCAATTTGTTTAAAACTAACCCCTACTTAAGAAGTTATAGATACTGAGTTTTATATATATATTATAAAGTTTAAATACACACTGAAAATTTGATAAGTTGTAATTTTGTATCAAACCTTGTCATAAAGTTTATCTAAAATATCTTAAAAAATAATGTCCTCGTGCATATAAGAAATCAAATGAATTAGCCACGTACTGAATAATTACCATGTCACTTTATCCTTCGTGTCGAACTTTTTCATATCCCAGACTCTCTATGGAATATTTGTCCGTTATGTATTAAACTTTACGAGGACTATTGAAAAATTTAAAAAGCAAAAAGCGTAGAGAAAATCAAATCAAACTGAGGTAAAACTGATATGTACTATGTACATTAATTTGATTTTGTTAGGCACTTAATTAGAGTGATTGACAATATATTTAATATATATAATTAGATAATTACCCGACGATTTTTTTTTGAAGGACATCAGTACTGGTTGACCTAAAAGATATTGAATTCTTTTTGGTTAAATCAATTAAAGAAGATAAAAAGGTAAATTTTAGTCAAACATAGTAAATTTCAGATCTATAAACAAACAAGAAAATGATATCTAAAATGAAGTAGAAGCGGTAAATTATCGAAGCCTTTCATTTCTTCTCTTCACCAATCGGTGAAGATGACTGTTGTAGAAAATTTATTGGAGGATTGTTTTCTTTCTTTTTTTTTTTTAAAGAGATTACAGAGGAGAAGGAGAGAAAAAAAACCCCCTTTCTAGGAAGGTCTCCTTCCTATATATAGTCATGGAGTCATTGACATGTATTTGGGCCATAGCCCCCCTTACTTCGCGTCCGCTTTCGTCGTTCGGTGAATACGTGGTTTGGCGTAAATAGTGTCATCTTTCTTTATCTCATTGTTTGGATGTGGTCCCAATTGGGTCGACCACAACGGTCAGATTTTGACCAATACAGTTAGTCCCTTCGTCTGCTGGAGTCGTCCCTTGTCGGGCCCGGTAGATGGATGATGATTTCCGTTTGTCTAGGAGAAATCTGACTGCCTGCCCCTTAGGTACGATTTTCGGAATCAAGCAGCGTATTGGAACCCTTTCGATATCTTTGAACCATTGCGGCTGTTTTGGAACCGAAACGTCGTTTGGATTGAAACGTTGTTCGTGGTTACCGCCATTATGACACACATTCCCGGAAAATTGAAACATTCCGTGCCCTATCAGATTCGATTGGCGACTCTTGGGTTTCGTGCTTGGGGGGATTTATGTCTCCTATAAATAGAAGGAAGACATCATTCGATTGACACACTTCCTTGTCCTTTACTTGAAAGAACTTCGCGAATATACTTTCTTCCTGATAATTTGAATTTTTATTTGTCCCCAGCTAACCGAAAACTTTTCATTCTCCCTTTTCTTTGTCTTTTTGCTTCACCAAATTGGCACAATGGCTGGTGATTCTTCTCGCGCTGACCTCTCTATCGCAATTCCGGCACCGGAAATTGATGATCTGGCCACCGGAGGAGCAGAAGTGGTGGAAGATAAGGAGGTCCCATCAGTAGCCGAGATCTTGCCTCGCCCCGGGAAAGCATGGACCGACTTCTGTAGTCCCGCCGGGGAGAAGCCGAAACATGTTCACTCTGTTATAAGAGAGGAGGAGATTATAGAATTGAAGGCTAGGTGGGGAATTCCTCGCTACATCAAAATACTGCCGGTAGTAGGGGACGACATAGTCCATTTTGACCGCCCAAGGTACTGCGTGTTCTATGCCTACCTCTTTCTTATTGGATACATGCTTCCTTTCCCTCTCTTGGTGGTGGATTTCTGCCGTTTTTACGAGGTATGCCCTACTTAACTTTCGTCGTACCTATATAAGTGTTACACCTCATATTTTCGTACATGAAAGTACGCCATAAATAAATTAATGAGAGCCCAAAAGTGAGATGTCACATCCAGCAGTATTACATTACGGTGATGTCGCGTTTCACAGTATTAAGTTACGACGATGTTTCACCTTGAAGTATTGTACGTTAAAATTTCGTTTTCAGTTAACCGATGTAAGACTCGGGGATGAGATCATCTTGATGTTAACGTACTTACGTTATTTATAGCAAGCAATAAATAAGTGTTATGAAGAATAAGAGGGTACACGGATTAATGAAAACGAGTTTTGTTGAAAGTGGTCAATTTGGAATAAAATACGGGTCGAGCGATAATACCCGATAATTATGAACTAGTACCATGTAAGGTACCATATGACCTCGGTAGTATATTATATAAAGTATATATGAAGTATATTAAAATAAGTTGAATTTTAAGTTATTTGGAGTAATTTTTAAATTATGCGAGTAATTGGTTAATTATCGGGTAACGGAATATTACCCGATTAACTAATAAACAGATAAAAACCTAATAGCTATCCCCCACCCACGTGGCAAGAAGCCATAAAAAGCTAGAAATGACTAAGTAGTCATCTAGTCTAGGTGGCAATCTAGGAATTTGGGATTTAATAAGGAAATGGATCTTATTCCATTATCTGGACAAAAAGCAAGAACAAGGACATTCAATTCCAAAAAATAAGAAAGTTACTCCACCTTTCCAATTTCAAATTCATGCTATTACAAAGGTGATCAAGTGGCTGTTACGTGCAAGGATTATGTTTTATTCAAGCCTACTCAAGAACAATGGAATGCAAACGTCCTTAGATATCAGTTTCAAAGGAGTTCTGGGATTCTTGGTATGGTATTTACTTGCCTAACGTGAATTGGTTCTTAAATCCAATTGCCAAGTGATAATGTCTTTAATGTCTGCAGTCATACGGATTTTTTCCTATTCCAGGTATGTTAAGGCTATCCCTTCTTTCTTTTGGCATAATCTATATGATATGACCGAAACGTGCAAATGCACAAATTTCATAAGTGACTCTACTCATAGAAGTAATAGAAATATCTATGTTCTTTAATTCTCATGTGCCATAATATTTTATCATTTGTTCATGGGTCTCAGAAAAATACGAAAGTTGAAAAGATGTTACATTATGATATTGCTCAAGAAGCAAAGTGGTCTTATGACCTTCCGAATGATTTTATTGACGTACTTTTCATGCATTGCATTCATGTGCATTGACCCATGACCAGATGGCATTATATACGCGTACATATGTAAATATATGTATATGGAATGGGAAAAGTTTATGGCGTTATATACGCACCACCACCTGATCAGCTAGTATATGATGATGATGTTGCCCACAATGGCCGAAATATGATTCAAACGACGTTATATACGCATATATATGTAAGTATGATTCAAACCGCGTTATATACGCGTATATATGTATGTATATATGTATATGGGATATGGGAAAGGTTATGGCGTTATATACGCACCACCACCTGATTAGCTGGTATACGATGATGATTTTGCCCACAGTGGCCGATATGATATGATGGGATGCCCTCAGAGGCTGATGATATTATGAAATATGTACCTATGCACGACATGATATTCATATTCATATGCATGATGTGAAAAGTAATTTATGATTTACAAAGTTATTCAGACTTACAGGTTGAGTCTTGTACTCTATATGTCTTTCATATCTCTCATGTATTTATTTATGTGCCTTACATACTCAGTACATTATTCGTACTGACATCCCTTTTGCCTGGGGATGCTGCGTTTCATGCCCGCAGGTCCCGATAGACAGGTCGAGAGCCCTCCAAGTAGGCTATCAGCTTAGCGAAAGATGTTGTTGCTCTCTATTTGCTTCGGAGTTGCTCGTTTGGTTAGTATGATTTAGACGTGTATTGTTTGGTATGGCCGGACTCTGTCCCGACCCTTATGACATTTATGTATTCTTATAGGCTTGTAGACATATGTCGTGTTCATAAAAGATTGTACGGCCTTGTCGGCCTATGTTTTGAGTTTATAAAGGATCATGTTGGTCTGATAGGCCCGTATGCATGTGTATATGATGATGTATTAAGAAAGATATGTTACGTTGGTAATCAGTTAAGTAAGGTACCGGGTACCCGTCCCGGCCCATCGGTTTGGGTCGTGACAAAAGTGGTATCAGAGAAGTTCTGTCCTAGGAAGTCTACAAGTTGTGTCTAGTAGAGTCTTGTTTATGGGTGTGTCGTGCACCACACTTATAAGCAGGAGGCTACAGGGCATTTAGGATTGTCACTCTTTCTTCTTACTCTAGATCGTGTGGTAGAGCTCATTTATAAGAATTCAAATTCCGAAAATCTATTTTATTCGTAATAAGACGATGCCTACATCCAGAAAGAAGGATGGAAAGAGAGATAGTTGTGGAAGAGCTGAGTCAGAGGAATCAGATTTTTGTATGATGCCGATAAGTAAATGAGGTTTTTAGCAGATCATTGGTGTAATGAAAGGTGTAAGCTTCCTGATAAGAAGCCTTAAGGCAAGAATGTCTATCCACTTTTATGGTGAAAGACAGTGAGATATTAAGAAGATAAGTACAAGTTTCAGCAAGTAAAGGGAGCAAGGTGAAAAAGGGTACGAGGTACCCAGTTAATGAAGGTTAACAGCATTTATAATTGAGGCAGAGGAACATAAAGCTTTTTGAGTTATATTCAATAGTAACAGAGGTATATATAATTGGTCTCACCCCTTTCAAATATGCCCTATGGGGGTTAACAAAAGTAGTATAAGAAGATATGATGGATAAATGGATTGCGTCAGTTGACATTTCCGAAGGATATTGCAAACGTGCTAATAGATCTCTTTATGAGATACCTAGATGGTGCACTCAAAAATAGTGCAACCAGATATGAGTACTACAAAGACACGTACTATAAGCCTTGAAGGGATAAATATTACCTTAGTGTGGCTCGCGTCCCTAGTAAAGAGAGAATGTTAAGCAACCAAAAGAGCCATTGGATGGAGCAAAGGGAAGCTAAAAGCGAAAGAATGTCGTATTTAAATTTTCACAAGAAAAGGGATATGCAGAAATATTAGCAAAGTAATGAGAAGAGAGATAAGAAAGCATTATGAGTAAGATATGATACACGGATGATAATGGTAGGTCAAAAAAAATGATGACAGTATTACAGAATTTACAGTCAAGTGAAGGGAAAGACAAAAGATGACATGCCTTGAGACAATGAAAGAATATAGGCCATAAAGTCATATCCTCACGTCGAAAAATAAGTTCGCAACTCTGACGCAATTACCAAAAGGATAAGTTAGACCCCAGAGTAATAGAAGCCAGTATGGATTGGTGAACAAGATAAACTAAACATGAAATAGGGACTGAGTGACTTGATAATAGTCGGCATCATAAGAATTTCATATCGTATTCGGACAATAATAGGACGGACAACAGAAGAAGGTTCATGAGAAATTCATAGGATGTTCATTCAGGAAGACGCTTCCCTAAAGCAAACAATGTTAGCAAAGTTAAGCTTAAGGGACTGTACGTACCAGTTA
Organism: Nicotiana sylvestris; assembly: GCF_000393655.2. Classification (NCBI taxonomy): domain Eukaryota; kingdom Viridiplantae; phylum Streptophyta; class Magnoliopsida; order Solanales; family Solanaceae; genus Nicotiana; species Nicotiana sylvestris. The sequence goes on from NC_091065.1 coordinate 109,471,529, forward strand.
CATTAAGTGTCACCATCGCGAGTAAGGGGATTTATCCTTCTTTGTACAAAAGGAATGCCTCAAGGCAAGTAAGGGTCGTTGATGACGTGAAAGGATATCAAAGATGAAGAGGAAAAAAAATATATATCTATAGGCAGGTCGTCATAGCTCCAAGTCTTAGCACTCCCCTAAAGGGGAAAATATGGAGTAATAAAGGAAGAATGCAGTAAAAATGAAAAAGGAATGAGATTACACTTATTCAGCTCCTACGTATATGCTACAATTCCAGAACACTATGCAAACACGACGTCAATAAGAGGAAGTAAGGGTCCCTGCCCGAGATGTTATTGATAGAAAAGGAATCAGTGCGAGACATAAGTTAAGACAAAGGAAATAACCCAAGAGAGATTTCGCATGAGAATGGGCCAACGAATAGTTAGTAGTTGATTCAGGAAGAGCCTAGTCACGATTAGATAAGAAGTTACAGACAAATCAGCAGATCATGCAAGATAAATGTAGTAAATCCCAACATGGAGAATTCAACTCCGCAGTTATGACATTGTAATACTTGAGATATATTCATATAGGAGTTGGAGAAGTTAAAAAGGTATTATATGAGTGTTACGGAAATAAAAGAGAGTGCCACTAGGAAGACGGTCAAAATATCATTCCAAAAGCAACCCCACAAGCACAAGGGCGTAGAGATAAGTAACTACAGATAAGTATAGGCAAGGAAGGACAGTAGAAGGTCTGTCAAGTATATGATATAATAAGCTCGCATCTTTACAAGAGTCAAAGGATCCTCCGTAAGTACTACAGTGAAGGACTATCTTAGGAAATGAGGAAGAAGGCTTCAACCTAAGCATAGTAACCTAATGAAGAAAAGTTCATGTAAAAGCAATCTCACAACAAAAATTATATGTCATCCAAAAGAAAGTGACGCCTACTATGGCTAATGAACGGGGAGAAAGATAGAAGGTAATATTTGAGACTATTAGTTGCACAAAATTTTTTTGGCATGTGTGGGAATTAGGATGAGTTAAGTATGCATGCAACAAGGGGCAGAAAGACCAGAAAAAGTAATTGCTTACATTTTAAGAGAGCTGAAATGGAACGAAAGGAATTATTTGATCAATGATCCAGAGTTAGTACGTTATGGACACACTCAAGATTTTGGAGCATTATATTTGTTGGCAATCATACAACCATAGAAGACTCCGATATAAGTTAAAAAGAAGAATTGAGCCCAGGGCATAGACAAATGAGTGAATTGTTAGAAAATTGTATCATGGATATTCCATAACGCCCATAAAAGGCTAAGGTAATAATTAACACCATGAGCCACAATTTGGAAGGTGACTTAAGCTTACATAAAGGCTGATCGGAAGGAAGAAGAAGCTAAAGAATCACATCACCCAAGTAAATCAAGAGTCTGATTATTGGACCTAGAAAAATTATAGAAGTTGTGCTTGAGAACATGACAGAATCACTCTTAAAATCAAATGTTCAAGAGAAATAACACAACAACCATAATCTATAATGGCTCTACAAGAAAGCCAGTTAGAAGAAGTACCAGCCTCATAAGAAGTCAGTACGAAGCTCCCATCGGATAATATATGTAGCAGAGGTGTGAGTATTATAATAGAGCTTCAAGTTATGGACATGAATTATACCTATGTGGAGGGAAGGTCATGAAAGGGATAGAAGATACGATGCAAAATTTAAGGTAAGTAAGTTAAAGGTGAACAACATACGAGATACTCAAAGGCAGAAGATTGTGAATAATCCATACTTCGGATAGAAGTTTATAAGCGCGGGGATTCAATATCCAGGAATGATAGCAGCGGCATCAGTAGTATATCTTCCAGCCTATGGTCTAGGTATCAAAAAGCCTGATTATGAGAGTAAAGGATAGTTAGAGATGATGTGATGTCTCGCTTGATGTTCCAAAACAACAAAAGGAAATCTATGGTGCAAGCAAGTTGAAGGAAGGCCGCAGATAGAATAAATAGATATGTATAGGTCCCGAGCTAAAGTATAGTAGAGCGAAAAATTTTTAACGAAACATGAGTAAGGATGAGGAAAGGCAAGTAAAGGGGTGACGAGAACGGATAAGTCCTCGAGATTAAAACCCATGAAAACAAGAAAGCTAATGGTTTCTCTAAGTTATAAAAAGTTCAGTATAGCTTGAATGAACTCAAAGGAGTCTAAGACTAATAACATTCAGAAGAGATGGAATGTTGCCCTGTTAATAGAATGAGGGTGTAATTATTATAGAAAAAAATGAAAAATGACGTTTGGGCCTTCGATTGAGTAATGATCAAACAAATAACAGAAAAGGATCTCATGAATTGGATAGGATTAAAATACCCACGCAAGGTAAATCACATTGGGATGGCATGAGATACGGTTATGAAAGCAGGGTATCGTCCCAGGTGGATCAATCTAATCATTTCAGATGTTCCCCGATAAAACGTGAAACCTAGCAGCAATATTACATAAAAAGTTAAGTTATCAGTAGTTGGATTATGGATCAAAATTGAGGTGAATCAACAATGGATGGATAAAAGTTATAAAGTATGAGAAGAGATTAGGTTATCATTCTTAAGATAAACAGTAATGTAAAAGCATTAGAGGATATAGATTTATACGTATAGGATAAGTAATGAAAGTAACCTGGGATTTGGTAGCATGCCTCAGTAACGAGAAGTCGAGGTAAGAGTTATGGTATAGTATGACCTATGTAGATGATGTAAAGTCATACGAACGGATAACCACGTCTATAAAATAAGAGATAGAAATATTCGTAAGTTTGACAAAAAGCGAAGAACTTTAGGATTGGCTAAAAAACTGGAGGAAAAAGGAGAGGAGAGTCGCATAAGCACACTCACAAGGTCAGTATCGTAGAAACTGCATGATGGGAGGTAGAAACAGTTATGAGATTGGAAGGAATTTGATAGCAAGTCATGGCGTGAGAAAGAGACCTAAAGGGGAGGAATACCCTAGCCTTTGGACTTATTCACATAACAGTCAAGAGGACTACTAAAGTATTCGCAAGAGCTGTGGGATATGAGAACGATAAGCACATCAGTCAACATTCGAGGATGAATGTTCCAAAGGGGGGAATGATGTTACACCCCATATTTTTCGTGCATGAAAGTACGCCATAAATAAATTAATGAGAGCCCGGAAGTGAGATGTCACATCCAGCAGTATTACATTACGGTGATGTCACGTTTCACAGTATTAAGTTACGACGATGTTTCACCTTGAAGTATTGTACGTTAAAATTTCGTTTTCAGTTAACCGATGTAAGACTCGGGGATGAGATCATCTTGATGTTAACGTACTTACGTTATTTATAGCAAGCAATAAATAAGTGTTATGAAGAATAAGAGGGTACATGGATTAAAGAAAACGAGTTTTGTTGAAAGTGGTCAATTTGGAATAAAATACGGGTCGAGCGATAATACCCGATAATTATGAACTAGTACCATGTAAGGTACCATATGACCGCGGTAGTATAATATATAAGGTATATGTGAAGTATATTAAATAAGTTGAATTTTAAGTTATTTGGGGTAATTTTTAAATTATGCGGGTAATTGGTTAATTACCGGATAACGGAATATTACCCGATTAACTAATAAGCGGATAAAAACCTAATAGCTATCCCCCACCCACGTGGCAAGAAGCCACAAAAATATAGAAATGACTAAGTAGTCATCTAGTCTAGGTGGCAATCTAGGAATTTGGGATTTAATAAGGAAATGGATCTTATTCCATTATCTGGACAAAAAGCAAGAACAAAGACGTTCAATTCCAAAAAATAAGAAAGTTACTCCACCTTTCCAATTTCAAATTCATGCTATTACAAAGGTGATCAAGTGGTTGTTACGTGCAAGGATTATGTTTTATTCAAGCCTACTCAAGAACAGTGGAATGCAAACGTCCTTAGATATCAGTTTCAAAGGAGTTCTGGGATTCTTGGTGTGGTATTTACTTGCCTAACGTGAATTGGTTCTTAAATCCAATTGCCAAGTGATAATGTCTTTAATGTCTGCAGTCATACGGATTTTTTCCTATTCCAAGTATGTTAAGGCTATCCCTTCTTTCTTTTGGCATGATCCATACGATATGACCGAAATGTGCAAATGCACAAATTCCATAAGTGACTCTACTCATAGAAGTAATAGAAATATCTATGTTTTTTAATTCTCATGTATCATAATATTTTATCATTTGTTCATGGGTCTCAGAAAAATACGAAAGTTGAAAAGATGTTACATTATGATATTGCTCAAGAGGCAAAGTGGTCTTATGACCTTCCGAATGATTTTATTGACGTACTTTTCATGCATTGCACTCATGTGCATTGACCCATGACCAGATGGTGTTATATACGCGTACATATGTAAATATATGTATATGGAATGGGAAAAGTTTATGGCGTTATATACACACCACCACCTGATCAGCTGGTATATGATGATGATGTTGCCCACAGTGGCCAAAATATGATTCAAACGGCGTTATATACGCATATATATGTAAGTATGATTCAAACAGCATTATATACGCGTATATATGTATGTATATATGTATATGGGATATGGGAAAGGTTATGGCGTTATATACGCACCACCACCTGATTAGCTGGTATACGATGATGATTTTGCCCACAGTGGCCGATATGATATGATGGGATGCCCTCAGAGGCTGATGATATTATGAAATATGTACCTATGCACGACATGACATTCATATTCATATGCATGATGTGAAAAGTAATTTATGATTTACAAAGTTATTCAGACTTACAGGTTGAGTCTTGTACTCTATATGTCTTTCATATCTCTCATGTATTTATTTATGTGCCTTACATACTCAGTACATTATTCGTACTGACATCCCTTTTGCCTGGGGATGCTGCGTTTCATGCCCGCAGGTCCCGATAGACAGGTCGAGAGCCCTCAAAGTAGGCTATCAGCTTAGCGAAAGATGTTGTTGCTCTCTATTTGCTTCGGAGTTGCTCGTTTGGTTAGTATGATTTAGACGTGTATTGTTTGGTATGGCCGGACTCTGTCCCGACCCTTATGACATTTATGTATTCTTATAGGCTTGTAGACATATGTCGTGTTCATAAAAGAGTGTACGGCCTTGTCGGCCTATGTTTTGAGTTTATAAAGGATCATGTTGGTCTGATAGGCCCGTATGCATGTGTATATGATGATGTATTAAGAAAGATACGTTACATTGGTACTCAGTTGAGTAAGGTATCGGGTACCCATCCCGGCCCATCGGTTTGGGTCGTGACAATAAGTTGTTCCTTATGTTGCTCAAGTTTGCGGAGCTCGCCGGTCGTGAGATCACTTTGTGTCTTATGCTCAATATCTTCGCCCCTAAACTCATTCGCGGCATGATGATTCACATGCGCCATTGAGGGTCGAAGAGTCTGGTGGTGAAGATGGATGACAAGGCCAACCGCCAATTCTACGAGAATTATTTCTATGTGCGGACCGATCACCTTGTGGCGGATCCTACGGGGTTCCTTGAGAAGTGGAACTTTGCGCGTAAGTTTCTGTACTTTTAGTCGGAGAGATGTCCGACCGCTTTCCATTGCGCTAAACCCCTATTATGTTTTTGCAGCTGCGAAACTACCCCCTCCATCTGTTGAAGGCATCCGCGAGTAGGTAAGTATCATCCTTCCTCATACGGTAGGGGTCCGCACGTGGTCGACCTTCTATGAAAAATATGGACGTAATCCCCTTACAGGTGAGATGTTGTTTCCATTCGCTACTTCTAACTTTTCTCTTTTTTACTTGGTTTCTTATGTGCTATTCATCGATGTTAGGGAGAGTGTGGAGGACAAGGGCTCCTCCATTGGCTTTTTGTCAACTTGCATCGTCTGCTCTCCCTGCTGCAATATCTACTGCTTGACCCTCGTCGAGGGCTGTTTCAGTCGAGTCTAAGGCTGCAGTCATACGTGCGAAGGCCATCCCTTAAATTGAGACTCCGACCTATCCCTCTCATCGGTCGAGTGAATCTTCCCGTGCTGAGGAAGGAGAAGGGTCGTTCAAGAGGCGGCAAGTGGAGTCTAGGATAATATCTCCGGCTGTGATACATCTGGATGAAAACTTTCCCTTGACGGGATCTGGGGCGGGGGTTGATACCATTCTGCTTGTGGAGACGGAGCTAGCCGTTATATCTGCCCCGTCGATAGAGAATCCTGCCACTGCCGTTGATCAGCAACCGGCCATGACGAGGGGTCAGATTTCTGAGGCCCCTATTTTCATTTTGGACGGGCCTTCGTCCTCACTACCTGGTCGTGCTTCCTCTTCGGCTGCTGAAAGGGGAAAGGGTGTAGTGCTCGATGACTACGAGTCCTAGTCGGATCTCGGTCCCGATGATGTTAGGATGTTTGAAGAGGGTCTTACCCATTCGGTGGTTCATGCGGGAGGTCTGTCCCATATTCTTGAGATCTCATCGGATATCAATCTCCTGGGGGATACGGAGGATCTGGTGTTGCAGTTTGACATCTTGTGTTCTACTACAGAGAATGCAGCTCTTCGGGACGTTCACGATATTGATTTGATGCATGAAGTGGCCGCTATGGGCTTGAGAGTACGCTATATTTTTCTCTCATATTTCTCTCGTTTTTCTTAGTGATATGGTTTTAACCCATCTTTTCATTTTTCAGACGTACATGGTGGAAATAGAGAGTGCTCGTAGGGCCGACATTCGGACCACGATTTTCTTGAAGATGTTGGAGAAGTACCGGCGCTATCGCAACAAGTGCCGTGAGATGCACGAGTGGCTGAAGGCAAACCCTGGCGATTGATCTCTCAGTGAGGAATTGGAGAAGAGGGATCAGGAGTTGATGCAAACTATTCGCAGTAAAAGTGTACTCGAGGAGCAACTTCGTGCAAAGGACGAAGAGCTTGAGTTAGGCAAAGGGGTCGTTGCAGAATGCGAATATCTTTAGAGGAAGTTGAGGTCGATGCAATCTGAAATGGATAAGAATCTTATCAGGGTCGAGGCGATGAGCGCGGAGTGGATGGGAAAATTGTCCGAGTTGGAGAGAAAGGTCGTTGGGTTGGAGAACATCGAGAGTGCCTGGTCGGTGGCTTCGGCGAGGGCGGTGGTTCTAGAGAATACTATCCGCGTCCTCCGGTCCGAACAAGATTCGGAGAGGGCAACAGCCACGCTAATGGAAGCAAGGCTTGAGGAGCGTATTGGCGAAATCGACCGTGAGGCATCGTCCTTAGGAGATCGGGTCGCTGCCCTTGAGGCAGAAATGGAGCAAATGTTTGCTCAAATTGAATCTCCCTCCGCCGCTGTTCCCCGTCATTTGCACGAGCTTTGGGTTCATGATGAAGCCCAGTGGGACATATATAAGAAATTGTGGGAGGCGAGCAACGTTACCGAGGCCGCATATGAAGGAGCTCGGGCAAAGGCACGAGAGGCTCATGTCAACTGTGGATATGACTCTACGACGTTGAAGGCCGATGAGGTCGCGGATGATGAGGGAGGACTTCCTGGAGATGGTGGTGATGACGCCGAGTGAAAGAATATTGTCTTTGTCTATTTTTTGTTTTTTTGTTCTTTGTTGGTTGTCGTTGTTTCTTCCCCCCCCCCCCTTTTTAGACTGTTGGTTCGGGCCGTATATAATCTGTGACTGTTTGCGTAGTGACTTTGTATAAAGAGGAATTTTTCATTGTTATATGCCCTCTGTATTTTTTTTGTTTTGCTCTTCATACTTTGGTGCGAAGTGGATTCCCACATGACGAGTTCCCTACTATTTGGGAATTTAGTGTCATGCGGTAGAATGGGACCTTGATGGCGGCTTTGGCTAGTGAGACGGTGTTTTCGAACTTGTGACGAGATGTTGTCTTATCATAGTCTGAACGGTATCGAACTATTTTTCTAATAGCGACCTTAGCCGTAAGGATGTTACTTCCGGGCTTATATCGAAGTATTATCTCGTCGTGAGTCCCAGTCTTTCTTTCCCTTTCTTTTTTATTCTGATAAAGCGTTGCCCTATCATCATTTGATCGAGGTCGAACTCTTTTCTTTGGCGAAGGCCCTTGGCCTTAAGGGTGCTATTTCGAACTTTTGTCGAAATATTAACCCATCGTTGTTCGATCGAGGTCGAACTCTTTTCTTTGGCAAAGGCCCTTGGCCTTAAGGGTGTTATTTCGAACTTCTGTCAAAATATTAACCCGTCGTTGTTCGATCGAGGTCGAACTCTTTTAATTGCCGAAGGCCCTTGGCCTTTAAGGGTGTTATTTTGATTTTTTGTCGAAATATTAACCCGTCGTTGTCCGATCAAGGTCGAACTCTTTTCTTTGGCGAAGGCCCTTGGCCTTAAGGGTGTTAATTCGAACTTTTGTCGAAATATTAACCCGTCGTTATCCGATCGAGGTCAAACTCTTTTCTTTGGGGAAGGCCTTTGGCCTTAAGGGTGTTATTTCGAACTTGCCGAAATACTAACCCATCGTTGTTCGATCGAGGTCGAACTCTTTTCTTTGGTGAAGGCCCTTGGCCATAAGGGTGTTATTTCGAACTTTTGTCAAAGTATTAACCCGTCGTTGTTCGATCGAGGTCGAACTCTTTTCTTTGGCGAAGGACCTTGACCTTAAGGATGTTATTTCGAATTTTTGTCAAAATATTAACACGTCGTTGTTCGATCGAGGTCGAACTTTTTTCTTTGGCGAAGGCCCTTGGCCATAAAGGTGTTATTTCGAACTTGTCGAAATATTAACACGTCGGTGTCCGATCGAGGTCGAACTCTTTTCTTTGGCGAAGGCCCTTGGACTTAAGGGTGTTATTTCAAACTTTTGTCGAAGTATTAACCCGTCGTAGTTCGATCGAGGTCGAACTCTTTTCTTTGGCGAAGGCCCTTGGCCTTAAGGGTGTTATTTCGAACTTTTGTCGAAGTATTAACCCGTCATTGTTCGATCGAGGTCGAACTCTTTTCTTTGGCGAAGTCCCTTGGCCTTATGGGTGTTATTTCGAACTTTTGTCGAAGTATTAACCCGTCGTTGTTCTATCGAGGTCGAACTCTTTTCTTTGGTGAAGGCCTTTTGCCTTAAAGGTGTTATTTCGAACTTTTGTCGAAGTATTAACCCGTCGTTGTTCGATCGAGGTCGAACTCTTTTCTTTGGCGAAAGCCCTTGGCCTTAAGGGGTGTTATTTCGAACTTGTCGAAATATTAACCCGTCGGTGTCCAATTGAGGTCGAACTCTTTTCTTCAGCGAAGGCCCTTGGCCTTAAGGGTGTTATTTCGAACTTTTGTCAAAGTATTAACCCGTCGTTGTTCGATCGAGGTCGAACTCTTTTCTTTGGCGAAGGACCTTGACCTTAAGGATGTTATTTCGAATTTTTGTCAAAATATTAACACGTCGTTGTTCGATCGAGGTCGAACTTTTTTCTTTGGCGAAGGCCCTTGGCCATAAAGGTGTTATTTCGAACTTGTCGAAATATTAACACGTCGGTGTCCGATCGAGGTCGAACTCTTTTCTTTGGCGAAGGCCCTTGGACTTAAGGGTGTTATTTCAAACTTTTGTCGAAGTATTAACCCGTCGTAGTTCGATCGAGGTCGAACTCTTTTCTTTGGCGAAGGCCCTTGGCCTTAAGGGTGTTATTTCGAACTTTTGTCGAAGTATTAACCCGTCATTGTTCGATCGAGGTCGAACTCTTTTCTTTGGCGAAGTCCCTTGGCCTTATGGGTGTTATTTCGAACTTTTGTCGAAGTATTAACCCGTCGTTGTTCTATCGAGGTCGAACTCTTTTCTTTGGTGAAGGCCTTTTGCCTTAAAGGTGTTATTTCGAACTTTTGTCGAAGTATTAACCCGTCGTTGTTCGATCGAGGTCGAACTCTTTTCTTTGGCGAAAGCCCTTGGCCTTAAGGGGTGTTATTTCGAACTTGTCGAAATATTAACCCGTCGGTGTCCAATTGAGGTCGAACTCTTTTCTTCAGCGAAGGCCCTTGGCCTTAAGGGTGTTATTTTGAACTTTTGTCTAAATATTAACCCGTCGTTGTTCGATCGAGGTCGAACTCTTTTCTTTGGCGAAGGCCCTTGGCCTTAAGGGCGTTATTTCGAACTTTTATTGAAATATTAACCCGTCGTGAGTCCCGGTTTTTTTTTTTGAAGAGTTGGGTATCTTCTGGGGTAGTCCTAGTTCGCCTTATTCTATTTGCATCGAGAGTGTGATGTCGAGGAGCAGGGAACGCTGCTGCTTTACTCGCACTCGTTTCACGCGCATATTAGAGTTTCCCTATCTAACTTTCTATTTTCCGGTCTAAAAATGCCATTGTTGGGAAGGGCGATGAATTACACTTTGACTTAGGGGATCTCCCCCTCGTTGGCCCAACTTTTAGTGTCACGACCCAAACTGGAGGGCCATGACTAGCACCTGACCATACTTGCTGAGCACCAACGTACATTTTATCTAACCTTTTTTTTTATCTTTTAGGGTTGACGAGATCAATATAAATGGTATACATGGATCATGGACAACCAACAATAAAATATGATGGCATGAACATTCATAGCAGGGGATGACCAGACAATCAAGAAACTACATATAAGGTACGAGCTACCACGCTACCATGAAAGACTATACAACAAAAACTAGCCGACAAGGCATGCCAAACTATACATGAGTCGACACTTGTCTATGAGCCTCTAAATGAACATAAGTGTTGCAACATAGCCGGAACAGGGCCCCGACATACCCATAATGTCTATAACAAAAATGCATACCAAGACCACGGCATGTCCGGAGAAGGGATCTCGCCAATCACTGCTGAACTGGACAACCTACAGTGGTGGGGGAGCTGCACCTGCCTGTCTATTAGGGCCTGCAGCACGACATGCAGCGTCCACAAACAAAAGGATGTCAATACGAATAAAGTACTGAGTATGTAAGGCAGGGAACCATAAATACGAACAGTAATGTAAGCAGGGATAGAGAATATACAACCTGGAACATCTGAGTACCTCTGAGGGCTACTGACATGAAATGCATGATACATATGTATGTATACAAAAAATTTTAAAACATACGCCTCTGTGGGCATCATCATCATCATATCGTACCCAGCCATAATAGGCTCGGTAAAAACATACCCGACCATCATAAGGCTCGGTAGAATCGTACCCGGCCACGTGGAGCTTGGTAAAACCCAACTGATCAGTGGTTGCACAATATGTGCCGTACCCGGCCGACTATAGCGTGGCTCGGTAGAGTAAAATAGATACATATACATAATGCATGCTCGACTCATGGAATCATATTCTAAACCTTTCGGAGTGACATAAGGTCGGTATCCTCTGTACACGTTATTTGGACCAACTCTTCATTACGAACCTTATAAGAATCAGGAAGTACCAACAACATTGATAACATAAGAATAAGAGAAGCAACATTAACATCAATCATTCCATAAGAGGGAAAGCAATGTAAGTACTGCTAGCTTCTAAGAGTAGAGTATCTTTGGAAGCTCGTTCATTACATTATGTACAATCAGAGTCGTGCAAAAGAAGAAAAGGGATAGCCTCACATACCTTGTATATACTTCCCCAATCACAAGCTATGCAATTTTCACAACTCCTTAGTCTACAATAAGAGAAACGATACTATCGTTATCATTTAAGCGTCATAACTATTATGTATCGACCACAACCTATTTTACGTTAAAACGGACAGCACCTCCCCTATATATATGACTTCACACCATTCAAAACAATCACCAAATATCCCAAACAACATCAATAATAAACATATTGAGCCTCCCAAAATAGTCCACGCACAACCTAATTACATCATACATACGACGGCCACCGTAGTCGTGTCAAACGACCCAGAAATGTTACGAATAACTATCAGCCCACAACCCTACATATATGTGGTATTTCTCCACACCCTTCCACCTCCAAAACTCCACAAAATAGTAGTAAAACACGCAGCCCAATAGCAACACAAAACAGTCCACAAAATAGTCCGCTACAAATGAATAACTCGAACTCACGGCTTTCGATCACCGTCCCGTGAGTCCTTACATGTATAGAATGAATTACCATGAATTCACAGCAGAGAAAAATGTATGAAATATGGAAGTAACTTACCTTACTTGTTGGATGACTCAGCCCTTCCCTTGGTTCTTCAAACTCTGGGTTTTACCTTCAAATAGAACTTGAAAAAGAGGGAAAATCGATTAGGGTTTGTTTCGGATTTTTGGGGAGGAGTTGCAGGGGTTACCTTTGGTTTTGAGGGCCTGAAATATGGATGAAATAACTGAGTTCATAACCCCTTAAAAGTCCTCTCTTGTCCGACTTAGGTCTTTTAATTTTGTCCTATCATTTTGGCAAGTAGGTGATGCACCTACTTGTCATCTACCAATCTGCGCAGGCTTGCGAAAATATGAATATCTCTATACTCCGAGATCGTATTGACAAACGGTTTAATGAGTTGGAAACTAGACTCATAGATATTTAATTTGGTGGGTAGATCACCCCGTAATTCCTTGTAAATTAGGAGAAAAGCTTAGAAACATTTAACCTAATGTTTAAGTAAAATTATGAACCTAAGTTGCGACAACGTTTGTCGACTTTTGTTTCATAACTCGTTTGACTTCAAGACTTATGATACGGATATTATATGATTCAAATACCTTAATACATGACCTCTTGAGTGTATTAAGAACCTCTAGGTTTACCTGAAAATAGAGTTACAACATCCTTGATTCGTTTAACTTCTAATACTTGTTAATCACCCTTATACACCCCTGTATCACTTAAGACCAATAGGATTAACTTCTTATCATCTCAAAGGTAATTCCTTCTTGGATTTATGTTAACTAATATATGGCGTGAACTAACACGTGTGGATATGGGTTGTAACACCTTTCCCCCCTTAGGAACATTCGTCCTCGAATGTAAGGGTTCATGGGGAGTTTAAATCAATGGAAATTTCCGATCAATTTTCCCCTATAAAATGGTCACTAGCAAAACTTGCAAGTAATTAAGCCCAACATATGGCTTCACAAGGCTACACAAAGCATTATGCGTATTTACATTATCTACATATCACCATTTTGTATTAAGGAGGAGTATTCTCAAATTATTGCTTACCTCATAGAGCCGTTTCACCTTCCAATGTATCCTGTCTTCCACCAGCATCCTTGTTATCTTCATTCTGGAATAAGTAAGGGTATTTAGACTTCATCTCCTCTTCTGCTTCCCATGTCATTTCTTCCATATTTTTGTTCCTCCACAATACTTTGACGGAAGCTACATCTTTTGTTCTCAGCTTGCGGACTTGCCGATCTAATATCGCCACTGGCACTTCTTCATATGATAGGTCCTCTGTAACTTGTACATCTTTGATAGGGACGACTCGAGAAGGGTCTCCAATACATTTTCTCAACATAGATACATGGAATACCGGGTGGACAAATTCCAATTCGGATGGCAATTCTAACTCATAAGCAACCTGTCCAATCCGTCGAAGAATTTTATACGGCCCGATATACCTTGGACTCAGCTTACCTTTCTTCCCAAAATGCATAATACCCTTCATTGGTGAGATCCTCAGGAAAACCCAATCACCAACCTCAAACTCTAGATCACGACGTCGGACATCAGAATAAGATTTTTGCCTGCTTTGTGCCGTCCTCAATCGCTCATGTATCACTTTCACCTTCTCAATAGCTTGGTGAATCAAATCTGGCCCATATAATTCTGTTTCACCGACTTCGAACCATCCAACTGGTGATCTACATCTTCTCCCGTATAGTGCCTCGTATGGGGCCATTTTAATACTGGAATGGTAGCTATTATTGTAGGCGAATTCTATGAGTGGAAGATGGTCATCCTAATTTCCCTTAAAATCTAGAACACATGCTCGTAGCATATCTTCCAGTGTCTGAATGGTACGTTCAGCCTGTCCGTCAGTCTGCAGATGAAATGCAGTGCTGAGATTCACTTGTGTGCCTAAACCCTTCTAAAAAGACCTCCAAAAGTTAGCTGTAAATTGAGCTCCTCGGTCTGATATAATAGATACCGGCACACCATGAAGCCTAACAATCTCCTTGATATACAACTTCGCATAATCTTCAGCCGTGTAAGTTGTCTTAACTGGCAGAAAATGGGCACATTTTGTAAGTCGATCAATTATCACCCAGATGGAGTCAAACTTATGATAAGAGCGAGGTAATCCAATAATGAAGTCCATATTAATCACCTCCCATTTCCAGGTCGGAATCTCTATATTCTGAAGCAATCCACCGGGTTTCTGATGTTCTATCTTTACTTGTTGACAATTGGGACACTGGGCTACAAATTCTGCAATAGACTTCTTCATGTTATCCCACCAATACTGCTCCTTGACATCATGATACATCTTTGTCGAGCCGGGATGGATGGAATATCGGGATTGATGAATCTCATTCATAATCTTCTCTCGCAACCCTGCCATATTAGGCACACATAATCGGCTCTGGTATCTCAGTGCCCCATCTCTTCCGATCTCAAAAGCCATACTTTTACACTACTGAATGCTCTCTCTTAATCGTAGTAAGATAGGATCTTCATATTGTCGTGCTTTTACCTCGGCTACCAAAGATGATTCTGATGTATTCTGTACAGTAACACCTCCGCCATCAGAGTCTAACAATCTGATTCTCATATTGGCTAGCTGATGAAGCTCTTTAGTTAACCCCCATCTACCTGCCTCAATATGTACTAAGCTTCCCATTGATTTACGGCTGAGAGTGTCTGCCACAACATTGGCTTTACCGGGATGATACAATATCTCGACGTAGTAGTCTTTCAGTAATTCAAGCCATCTACGCTGCCTCAAATTCAACTCTTTCTGCTTGAAGATGTATTGTAAACTCTTGTGATCTGTGTAGATGTCAACATGGACGCCGTATAAGTAGTGCCACCATATCTTCAAAGCATATATTACTGCAGCCAATTCCAAATCATGGGTTGGATAATTCTTTTCATGCTTCTTCAATTGTCTTGATACATAAGCAATCACCTTCCCACGCTGCATCAATGCGCACTCCAAACCTATACCTGAGGCATCACAATATACCACATAACCTTTTGTTCCTTCAAGGAGAGTGAGCACTGGTGCGGATGTCAATCGATTCTTCAGCTCTTGAAAACTACGTTCACAAGTGTCAGACCACTAGAACTTCGTAGCTTTCTATGTTAACTTAGTCAATGGTGATGATATAAAGGAAAACCCTTCTACAAACCGCCTATAATATCCTGCTAGCCCTAGGAAGCTGCGGACTTCTGATGGTGTTGTAGGTCTCGGCCAATTCTTTATTGCATCGATCTTCTGAGTGTCGACACTAATACCCTTGTCAGATATCACATGGCCAAGGAACGCTACTGAGTTCAGCCAAAATTTACATTTGGAGAGCTTAGCATATAATTTACGATCCTGAAGCGTCTGTAATACTATCCGCAAGTGGCCCGCATATTCCACCTCCGAACGAGAATATACTAGAATGTCGTCAATGAATACAATCACGAACACATCAAGATAGGGCCTAAATATAGTATTCATGAGATCCATAAAAGTTGTTGGGGCATTTGTTAGCCCGAATGACATCACCAAGAACTCAAAGTGCCTGTATCTTGTCCGGAAGGTTATCTTTGGAATATCCTTCTCCTTGACCCTCACCTGATGATACCCTGAACGTAAATCAATCTTGGAGAAATACTTGGAACCCTGGAGTTGGTCAAATAGGTCATCAATTCTTGGAAGTGGATACTTGTTCTTTATAGTAAACTTATTCAACTGCCGATAGTCGATATACATCCGTAACGACCCATCTTTCTTCCGCACGAATAGGACTGGTGCACCCCAAGGTGAAGCAAGTCCTTCAACTGAACCTTCAACTCTCGCAAATCTGTCGGGGCCATTCTGTATGGAGGGATAGAGATCGGTTGAGTGTCAGGCAACACATTAATGCTAAACTCAATCTCCCTTTCAGGAGGAAAGCCTGGGAGTTCATCTGGGAATTCGTTGACCACGGGGATTGATTGTAAAGTAGGCAGTTTCGCCTCCGCATCCCTAATGCGAACGAAATGATAAATGTAACCTTTTGAGATCATTTTCCTTGCCTTAAGATAGGAAAAAACCTACCTTTTGGTGTAGCAATATTCCCTTTCCATTCAATGATGGGTTCACCAGGAAATTGAAACCTAACCATCTTCGTACGACAGTCAACATTTGCATAGCATGAGGCCAACCAGTCCATTCCCATTATCACATCAAAATCAACCATTTCTAACTCAAATAAATTTGCCGAGGTTTGACGACTACAAATCATCACAGTGCAACCTCTATATACCCTTCTAGCAATCACAGAATCTCCTATCGGAGTAGATACCGCAAGGGGTTTACTTATCAATTCAGGTTCAATGCCAAACTTATTAGCCACAAAGGGTGTAACATATGATAATGTAGATCCCGGATCAATCAGCGCATATACATCATAAGAAAACACAGATATAATACCTGTAACAACATCTGGAGACGACTCGAGATCCTGTCGACCTACTAGAGCATAGGTTCGATTTTGAGCACCACTCGAACTCGGCACTGCACCTCTACCCCTACCACGACCTGTCGACTGCTGAAAACCCCGTGCTGGAGGTCGAACTGATGAGGAAGAACCAGACACAGATCCAGTCGGCTGAGCCATACCATCACCTCCTCTATTAGGACAATCCCGCATCATATGGCCAGGCTGTCCGCACGAATAACATGCATCAGAACCTCGACAACACAGTCCAAAGTGGGCCTTGCCGCACTGATCACAACATGGTGTTGTGGGTCTCGTCTGACTAGTATCCCTGTGATGTTGCGAGCCTAATGTCTACGAACTCTGACCTGGACCAGAATGGGTAAATTGATCATATCGAGGCCTCTGAAACTGTGGAGGAGCACTAGCTATAGGTGGCGCCGAACTCCTCGAAGACTGAGGCCTGACGCTGCCTCTGAAGTCATTAGAATACCTTGCAAATCTTGCCCTCTTATGCTGGCCCCTATCCTGCTCCCTATCTGCCCTCTGCTGGCGCTTACGATCCTCTAGGGTCTGGGCATAAGCCTGAATACGGGAAATATCCATGCCCTCCACCAAGGAGGCTGTCGTGCACTCATTTATCAGATGTGGTCCCAATCCGTTCACGAACAAATGCACCCTATCACTCATCTCGGCCACCATATGGGGAGCATACCTTGCTAAAGAATCGAACTGCATACTGTACTCTCGCACACTCATATTACCTTGTCTAAGGTTCAAGAACTTATCAGCTCTAGCTTGTCGTATCTCAACTAGCAAGTAGTGATGAAGAAAGCCCTCAGAAAATTCCTTCCACACAGCTGGAGGAGTGTTCGGACCCCTAGATCTCTCCCAACTATCATACCAGAGAACTACTAAATCCCGTAGCCGATAAGAAGCCAACTCTACTGCCTCTGTATCACTAACATGCATAACCTGCAGTGTAGGTTGAACCTGGTCAATAAAAGTATGCGGGTCCTCCTTGGGGTTTGATCCGGTAAACACTGGAGGGTCTAAATTAATAAAATCACGAACTCTCATACTAACTGGTTTATCAGCAGCACCTGTATTCTGCCTCTGAGCCTGAACAGCTACCAAGCTAGTCAATAACTGCAAAGCACTCCGCATATCCTGGTCTGTAGTTCCAGACGGAGGAACTGGAGGTGTTGGGTGCCTCCTAATATCCTCTGGAGGAGACGAGGTAGATGAGGTATGAGACGGCATCTCACTCTGAGCCTCACTTTCGCCTGCTCTGGCTTGGGGCACCTGACTGGTACCCTCTCCTGCAGCTGTATCAAGTCGTCTACTAATTGTTTGTTTCCTAGTCGAAGGCATCGCTGAAAGAAAACAAGGTGAATATTAGATACGAACACTTACGACTCAACTCTACGCACGATCTAGATTCAGGAAGAAGGTAACAACCCTAGATGTCATGTAGCCTCCTGATTATAAATGTGGCGCGCTACACATCCATAATCAAGACTCTACTAGACACGACTCATAGACAATCCCTAGGACAGACTTGCTCTGATTCCAAGTTTGTCACGACCAAAACTGGAGGGCCATGACTAGCACTCGACCATACTTGTCGAGTACCAACGTACATTTTATCTAAGCTTTTTTTTTATTATCTTTTAGGGTTGACGAGATCAATATAAATGTAGACATGGATCATGGACAACCAACAATAAAATATGATGGCATGAACATTCATAGCAGGGGATGACCAGACAATCAAGAAACTACATATAAGGTACGAGCTACCACGCTACCATGAAAGACTATACAACGAAAACCAGCCGACAAGGCATACCAAACTATACATGAGTCGACACTTGTCTATGAGCCTCTAAATGAACATAAGTGTTGCAACATAGCCAGAACATGGCCCCGACATACCCATAATGTCTATAACAAAAATGCATACCAAGACCACGGCAAGTCCGGAGAAGGGATCTCGCCAAACACTGCTGAACTGGACAACCTACTGTGGTGGGGGAGCTGCACCTGCCTGTCTATTAGGGCCTGCAGCATGACATACAACGTCCACAACAAAAGGACGTCAGTACGAATAAAGTACTGAGTATGTAAGGCAGGGAAACATAAATACGAACAGTAATGTAAGTAGGGATAGAGAATATACAACCTGGAACATCTGAGTACCTCTGAGGGCTACTGCATGAAATGCATGATACATATGTATGTATACATAAACTTTTAAAACATACGCCTTTGTGGGCATCATCATCATCATATCGTACCCAGCCATAATAGGCTCGGTAAAAACGTACCCGGCCGTCATAAGGCTCGGTAGAATCGTACCCGGCCACGTGGAGCTCGGTAAAACCCAACTGATCAGTGGTTTCACAATATGTGTCGTACCCGGCCGATAGATACATATACATAATGCATGCTCGACTCATGGAATCACATTCTAAACCTTTCGGAGTGACGTAAGGTCGGTATCCTCTGTACACGTTATTAGGACCAACTCTTCATTACGAACCTTATAAGAATCAGGAAGTACCAACAACATTGATAACATAAGAATAAGAGAAGCAACATTAACATCAATCGTTCCATAAGAGGGAAAGCAATGTAAGTACTGCTAGCTTCTAAGAGTAGAGTATCTTTGGAAGCTCGTTCATTACATTATGTACAATCGGAGTCGTGCAAAAGAAGAAAAGGGATAGCCTCACATACCTTGTATATACTGCCCCAATCACAAGCTATGCAATTGTCACAACTCCTTAGTCTACAATAAGAGAAACGATACTATCGTTATCATTTAAGCGTCATAACTATTATGTATCGACCACAACCTATTTTACGTTGAAACGGACAGCACCTCCCTTATATATATGACTTCACACCATTCAAAACAATAACCAAATAGTCCAAACAACATCAATAATAAACATATTGAGCCTCCCAAAATAGTCCACGCATAACCTAATTACATCATACATATGACGGCCACCGTAGTCGTGTCAAACGACCCGGAAATGTTATGAATAACTATCAGCCCACAACCCTACATATATATGGTATTTCTCCACACCCTTCCACCTCCAAAACTCCACAAAATAGTAGTAAAACACGCAGCCCAATAGCAACACAAAACAGTCCACAAAATAGTCCTCTACAAGTGAATAACTCGAACTCACGGCTTCTGATCACCGTCCCGTGAGTTCTTTCATGTATAGAATGAATTACCATGAATACACAGCAGAGAAAAATGTATGAAAGATGGAAGTAACTTACCTTACTTGTTGGATAACTCAGCCCTTCCCTTGGCTCTTCAAACTCTAGGTTTTACCTTCAAATAGAACTTAAAAGAGAGGGAAAATCGATTAGGGTTTGTGTGGGATTTTTGGGGAGAAGTTGCAGGGGTTACCTTTGGTTTTGAGGGCCTGAAATATGGATGAAATAACTGAGTTCATAACCCCTTAAAAGTCCTCTCTTGTCCGACTTAGGTCTTTTAATTTTGTCCTATCATTTTGGCAAGTAGGTGATGCACCTACTTGTCATCTACCAATCTGCGCAGGCTTGCGAAAATATGAATATCTCTATACTCCGAGATCGTATTGACAAACGGTTTAATGAGTTGGAAACTAGACTCATAGGTATTTAATTTTGTGGGTAGATCACCCCGTAATTCCTTGTAAATTAGGAGAAAAGCTTAGAAACATTTAACCTAATGTTTAAGTAAAATTATGAACCTAAGTTGCGACAATGTTTGTCGACTTTTGTTTCATAACTCGTTTGACTTCAAGACTTATGATACGGATATTATATGATTCAAATACCTTAATACATGACCTCTTAAGTGTATTAAGAACCTCTAGGTTTACCTGAAAATAGAGTTACAACATCCTTGATTCGTTTAACTTCTAATACTTGTTAATCACCCATATATACCCTTGTATCACTTAAGACCAATAGGATTAACTTCTTATCATCTCAAAGGTAATTCCTTCTTGGATTTATGTTAATTAATATATGATATGAACTAACGCGTGTGGATATGGGTTGTAACATTTAGGTCCCCGGGAGGGCTTTTTTGGGACGCCTTCTTGGCGAGGGCGAGGGAGTACCACTAAAGTGGTATCATTTCCTAGGAGTTGGGTTTGTTTGGTGGATGATGTTTTGGTTATTTTGTACTAATTTCCCCTTCTTCAGTTAAGTAGTTTCCTTGCTCGCTCGCCCGCGTGGCGCCCACATTATTGTTCGAGTAATTGAAAGAAGATGGGTAAGGATGACCTTCTCCTTATTCCGATTCAATGAGTTGGAGAATGAAGGTGGACCTGTAGCGTTGCTCGTTTTTGCTTGACGCTTTAACGGTTGATGGGGGTGATATTTTCTGAATTCGGTAACCGAATTCAGCTCTCTTTCCCCTCATTTGGTCACGGGGTACTTAATACTCGTTTCCCGTCTCCTCTATTTTCTTTGAAACAGTTGCAAGCGTATCCTTACCGTTCTCTTTGGTAGGCGGCCATGTTTCCAATTTTTGATCTAGAGAAGATTAGGAAGTTTTCACTAAGAAATCCCTACAGACGGCGCCAAATTGTTTGACCCAAAAGATATTGAATCCTTTTTGGTTAACTAAATTAAAGAAGATAAAAAGGTAAATCTTAGTTAAACATAGTAAATTCCAGATCTATAAACAAACCAGAAAATGATATCTAAAATGAAGTAGAAGCGGTAGTTTATCGAAGCCTTTCATTTCTTCTCTTCACCAATCGGTGAAGATGACTGTTGTAGAAAATCTATTGGAGGATTGTTTTCTTTCTTTTTTTCTTAAAGAAATTACAGAGGAGAAGGAGAGAAAAAAGTCCCCCTTTCTAGGAAGGTCTCATTCCTATATATAGTCATGGAGTCATTGACATGTATTTGGGCCATAGCCCCCTTACTTCGCGCCCGCTTTCGTCGTTCGGTGAATATGTGGTTTGGCGTAAATAGTGTCGTCTTTCTTTATCTCATTGTTTGGACGTGGTCCCAATTGGGTCGATCATAGCGGTCAGATTTTGACTAATACAAATACTATATACCATTTGAAGCTTCAACTTCGCAGACATTCACTGATTTAAGTGGGCGTTTGGACATCAGAATCATAAAATTTATTTTTTTTCAAATAAAAATGATATATAAAAATTAGAGTTCTGTTTGGAAATGAATATAATAGGAGTTGTTTTCGAATTTTGTGAGTAATTTGATATAAAAAATTTAAAAAATAATTTTTTGAAACTTTCCTAATTCTCCTTTTCGAATGAGCAAAATTTTCATGCCTTTGGGGATTGTAAATTGTGATTCGGAACTGCGGCAGGCACAAGTTAAAAGGTATGCATAATACTGTCAAATCAAAAAAGGCGTCACATTATTATATCCTCTTTTTTTTCCATCTAAAGAAGCAATATCTGATTGGTTAAAAGTAAATAATTATAAGAAAAATAATATTCAGTCTGTGCAGGATCCGTGGTGGTCCAAATCACATTAATCCAGTGGCGTGTTTGCCATATGGCAATGCCTATCTTTTCCTCCTCAACTCTCCGCCAAATGTCTGCAACCGCCGCCGTACCTGCTTCTTCAACTACCATGTCCATGTCTGCTGCTACAACTTCTGCTTCCGCCGCCCATAAACTCAATCTCAATCACAATCAGCTCATTGTTTCTCTTAATGTCAAAAGAAAGTCAATTAGTGCATCATCTTCCTCCTTCATCAGCAGATACCCATTCAATTGCAACATTTCTAGATCCTTCCGGAAGATCTCTTATCCTTCTCCTATCAGGTTTAAACCCCTCTCTCCTGTCATGGAATGGCAAGATTGCACGTAAGTAAACATCTTATTTCGTATCCAAATACATAATTGTTGCTGTTTGGTCGATTTGTGATTTGCTTGCTCATTATGTGGTCATGCAGTGTTATTTGGTCTATCTGAAATCCAATTGTGAGAATTTTTGAGTTTAGTTAACTTTGAACATTTGATGAATGCAGGGTGAAAATGGAAGTAGATGTGCCCATTTCAGTTGCTTATAAGTGCTATTCTGATCGTGAGGCTATTCCTCAGTGGATGCCTTTTATTTCATCTGTGAAGGTAAGCAGTACTATGTTATCTGTCGGGCATTACGCATTTGAGCTGGTTATAAAACCGCATCCTCATTCAAATGTTAACAATTATTTATCAACGGGAATTGCCTTCCTCTTTGCAGTTAAATCGCTAACACTGAATGAATGTTGGTTTAAGTATGATCTTTTCTGGCTGGTTTTGCATATGAATTATG
Organism: Nicotiana sylvestris; assembly: GCF_000393655.2. Lineage (NCBI taxonomy): Eukaryota > Viridiplantae > Streptophyta > Magnoliopsida > Solanales > Solanaceae > Nicotiana > Nicotiana sylvestris. Next base: position 109,494,384 of record NC_091065.1, read on the forward strand.
ATGTTATAATAATACTCCTATGCTCTTTTGATACAACCGTGTTTGACTGGATGCAGAATTTAAGTACCATCAGTAGACTAGTGGTCATGGAAGGAAATGTTAAAGCAATGATTGAAAGGAGTTAAGAGTAATGCATTTAGAAATTAGTCTGCTAGAGAAAACATCACATTGAAGTCGAAGATTAAGTTAAATGATTAAAAATTCTTGAATATTATTTGGGGAATGATGTTAATCATTATAGGAACTTCTAAAATGAAAGAGTGTCATATAAATTGAATGGAGGAAATGTTATCTTCTCTCTTAAAATTTCTTCTCAGGACGTTATCAAGTATTTTTGCCATATTGCTGTTTAGCATACTGGTGGCTTGTGTTCTGAATTACTTCTCTTTGTCATCTGGACTATCCCTTCATCTGTCTGTTAGTGCATGCTTCACTTAATGAGCAATCATTAGCGGATTTTTGGTTTGCAGTTTGGATACGAAAAAATCATTCACCAAAAAAAAAAAAAAAAAAAAAAGAATATTGAAGTCGAATGCAGTTGTATTGACAATTTAGAGCATCTACGTTCTAGTTCTTGATTAATAAATCCGTTATACGGCTCATATCACCTTCTTAGTCTCATTCTAAGGGAACTTGATGCTAGATTCTCTTGCCAGATTTTGGAGGATAAGCCTGACTTATCAAGATGGTCGCTGAAGTATAAAGCTTTCGGGCAGGATATTGAATATTCATGGCTTGCTCGAAATATGCAGGTAAAATACTCCTTTAGTAAGCACTTTCCCTGATTATGTTTCTTTGGTTCCAAACCTCAGCTTTCATGCAGAATATGATATTGATACTCAGATTTTCTGTACTACAGCCTACCCCAAACCAGAAGATCCATTGGAGATCTCTGGAGGGACTTCCTAACAGGTAGTCAGAATGTATCCTAGTTTCTTTTGGTTGAGACATAAACAACACATGTAACTGTGAAATGTATCGTTATACTCAAAGTAATAAAGATTTATTTGCTTCTATCAGACCAATAGACCATAGATAAAACCATGTAAGGTTGCTTTGGTAGTGGTGGCAGAATATTTCTGGTTTGAAATCTGAGCGAGGCAGCATAATGTTTTCTGATCAATATTATGAGTAAAGGATTATTCGTTCTCAGTATATTCAAAATAGTCATCAGTTTTATGATGAATTCCTTATTCAAAATGCAGGGGAGCTGTGCGATTTTTTCCCAAAGGCCCATCGTCCTGCATCATAGAAGTGAGAATTTTACTTGAACATAACATCCTTTCCTTTTCCTTTAGGCCTCAACTTATCTTTAAAAAACATTAATTTGTAGAACAAATACTTGTGCAATATTCTTGGAAGATTCATATGTAGAAAGGGGCAGAAAATGTTTTGCACCCTTTCTTCTCCTAGTTTGTTGTAGGCAACCGCATAAACTTGATAATGTGCGGACAGAAATTGCTAAATCCTTTTGGTCTTTGGCTGCTCAAGATTGACTTGTGCTTCTCCTTTTTTCAGCTAACAGTTTCATATGAAGTGCCTCAACTGTTAGTTCCAGTGGCATCAGTAAGCGCTCCTAACTCCTATTTTACAAGTTGTACTTCACATCAGTTTTTTCCTAAAGTATGCAATCGTTTCAACCTTGCTTGGGCAGTTATTGCTGAGTGTATACAAAATTTTCAAGAATAATGACACTGCTGATTTATTATTATTGAAAGTACGAGTTCGAAGTTTCACCAGATCTTACTTGTTGCACTTCTCCTATTATCCAGGCATTGCAACCATTTCTTGAAAACCTACTGGGCCGAGGGTTGGAACGCTTTGCAACGTTTGCTAAGAGCTACTCAGCTGACACACCTAAATGATGTATAAACTGAATTCACGACCAGTAATGGCTTTCGTCTCACTTTTTATGTTGGGGGAAGAAGCACATGGGAATTAAAAAAGAATTATACAGTCATGTGGGATTTAAATGTACAAAAGATGAATTCTCTGTTCTTACATATTGGAATATACAACCATTGAGAAATTAACTGTATTTTTGAGAAGCCGAAGCAGCAGCTAGGCTACTTGAAGCTGGGAAATATGCCCAATTTTTTTTCTTTGATTGCAGCTTCCAACAGCGCTTCTGCCCTTTACGTAAATGATGCAGCTCTCAGCTGGTTCAAGTACTGCTGTACTGCCATGCCTAGAGTCGAGACCCATTGGGTGTGCCCAGTGGAAAGGCTTCATAAGTTGAGAGTATGCCGTTGCCAACTTATTTTATATCAGGAGAAGCAACACAATTAGTTCCTTTATTTATATTTTTTTTTTGAAATCATGGAGAAGGAACACAGTTCTTCAATGAGAACTGCGAAGAGAAGGTAGAGTCGGAATAATATCATTGTTGATTAAGAAGAGCTTCAAAATGAAGGTGTTTTCTGCTCCGTGTCCTAGTTTTAATCAATTCGCGCCAGCACCATCCATTCAGGAAAGGTTTGTTGCACTCTAGTACTATAACGAGCAAACAGTACAAGCATTACTATGTACAACCAATAGAATGAGTAACATAAAGAGGGCCATACGTTAACAATAGCCATAATAAACTAAAAATTATAGCTCCCTGCTAACCAACCAATTGTATGTACACACACCCCCATCGAATACAACAGGAAGAAAAGGAAAGACCCCTACCAAAACTTTAGCTGCTTTTATTCTGCCCAAATGAGGCAGCTGCAAACAGCCTGCACCGCCATCAACGGCTCCCATTGTTGTCTAACCAGCTTTGTAAGGCATACAAGGCTTCCGCAGAGAAGCTGCAGCTCCTTAATGTCCTTTGACGTGTAGGTGATACATCTGGATGATCAGGGGAAGTAAAGCAAACAATAACTACAGTAAGATTGTCAAATGTATTGAGCCGCAGAGCCTCAGTGACAAGGTCCTTAGCGCACTGTTCAGGATCATCGTGCCGTCTTAACCCCCTACGCACTATACTAACTGCTTGTTGACTAGACATGACATCCCATATCCCGTCACAACCAATTATCAGGAATTCATCATCTTCCGTCAGAACAATTTGTCGAAATTCTGGCTCTGCAGTCAGAGGACAGGCAGAGCCACTAGGCAGCTTCATGTCCCAGTCCCCCAAGGCCCTGGTCACAGATAGTATACCATTCAGATAGCCATCATCAATAAATCCACCTAACTCTTCAACACGCCTCCTCTCTGCTGCATAACTTGGTCTATGGTCTTGAGACATGTCAATTGCCTCTCCCTTACGGCAAAGGACTGCACGGCAGTCTCCTGCATTTGCCACCATTAAAAGCCTAAAACACAACAGAGGATCATTTAGACAACAAGAATACAAATACATGCATAAAGCTCTGCAAACTTTTCATCGAACGACCAAGTCAACTATAATGTCCAATCCCTTACACTCTCCAGCAACCAAGTTGCTGTTAATCAAACATTTACGGTTCAAAACTTGGTGAAGCAAAGTTTTGCAGATTCATATACACTGAACATTTTTTCCTCTCATATATCAAGCGGCATCCTTACCTAAGGAGTAAGTAACTCATGACTTGTACTTGGATAGCTGGACAACTTAATACCATTAGCTTTGCAAGGAGTGTCAAACATAAAGTTGTGCACAAGGCTCAAAAGGAGAAACAAAAAGCAATCATAATTCATAACCGTACGTGTGAGTACGCCATGACCATTTTTCTACTGGAAGAAAAGCTCGCAAATAGGTGCATCTCAATGAATCATGACCTTACCTTCCCAATACAAGTGCTGTTAGTGCAGTGGTTCCAGTAGAACTGCTAACATTGCACGCATCAGCTAAAGCAAGGTCAGCCAGAAGAAACCCTTTCCTAAGAGAGCTCTCCACCCCTTCTAGAAATGCATCATCAACTTCTGAAGTTTGTGGGAAGTTGGTGTCTTTGAAGAATAATCTTAGAACATTTTTTCTCACATAACCTGCAGCTTCCGGTCCTCCATGACCATCAAATACCTATATAACTAGATATTAGACATGTGTTGCCTTGAAAATGTACAGGGGAACAAGACACAAGCAAAAAACTAATAGTTACCCCATAGAAAGCACTGGGCTTCGGAAACCGCATGAGTGACCCAAGATCTGCAGATAGATCATCTATCCTTATATGCTCATCTTCCATGAACCTACGAGGGCCAGTATCAGAAAAGCTACCTGAGCGAATGCTAGGAACGAATTGCAATATTTTTGTCTCTGGGGATTTAACATCCTGAAAGAAAAGTCTGTTAGACTAAATCTCAGACACCACCAAGAAAAAGAAACCCTGACACCAATTATATACATGTTGGCAGGAAATGATGTTGAACATTGAACAAAAAAGCACATCAGCTGACCATATCCAATTTGGATTAAAAAGAGCCCCAAAAATGGAGGGGTTTTGCACATGAATTGTTGTATTATCTTAAAGTTAATAACTTATGATAAAAGATACTTAACTGGTAAACAATGTCTTTTCTTGCAAGTGAGAGGTGACTGAACAATTATGTAGCATGATTGGTTAAATATGTTTAATGATAACAGTTTATGACGTTCTCTTTTGTACTGTCTTGCAGTACCTTCTTAGTACTAGTTAAATAAAAGTTATCTTTACCTTATCAAAAGAAGAAAATGAAAAACTTTATGATACTTGTGCTTTTGAAAATCAATCATTGGTCCCAAACATCTGAAATCTCAAACTTTTCAAAGTGTTTGTCAACCTAGATAGAAGATTAAAATGTCTTGGCATGAGCATTAACCAAATGTGGAAAAGGAACAGAAAAGAATCACAAAATTAGGAGAAAAAGCCTCATTTTTCATTAAGTTTTCCAACTTCTTCAAAACCAGCAGCTCTGGTTGCCACTATGTGAATGAGCTAATCCTGGATCGCATTTTGGTTAGTGAAACCGGAACAAATTTGGATTTCCCTGCCAAACCTAGAACTACCACTTTACCACAACCCACATCAGACAAGAAACTCAGTTTATTTGGTTGGGAGGACTCAACTAGTTCTCAAATATTCAGGCTGCCCTAGCAACTAAATGCTATAATGAGTACTATGCAAAAGCAAATTATGCTCTGTATGTCTAGTCTACATTGGTTAATGCCCATTTTGAACATATAGTAAGCGCTCACAATGTGGCTGGGTAAACACGCACCTAGAGATTTGTCGTAAATGTAAAAATGGATGCATCTTCTCCAACCACTAAGAGATATTATATGTTGTCCATGTAAGTGGGACACTCCAGAGTTTTATGTTTAATATTTTTGCTGAGCATCACCGTTACAATGTTACATAATTAACTATAATTAGCAATAGCCGATAACTATAAAGCCCTCAAGCTCAACAATAAGCAATTTGCAGAATGACTCCACCTGATTAGGCTTCCTCAAGCATACCTTAAACTTTTTCCCTCAGATCGCCACTGATCATTGCACCTACCCTGGCAACCATAAAACTCTCAACATAAACAATAAGAGCTTTGCAGAAAATTTCCTTCTTCTGATTAGGATTCTCTATTCAAATATACCGTAAAACATTTTCTGCACTTTTAATGATACTCTGTTCAATATGTGAGTTCCCATAGCTAATTATAATTGACAAAACTCTAAATTGGATAAATCCAACACCCTAAAATACGACGATCACAGCGTTCGTGCTTAGAACATCAATCCATTGAGACACAGCAAATAAGCTTAGATAAGTTGGGAAACGCTTAAAATCATATGTTTGTTTGATTAGTTTCTGGTAACTGCGGTAAAACGATGTAACATAATACATGAGCTACGATACGGAAGTCTTTAAGGGTGTCAGAGATTGTTTTATCATTTTCTTTTCTTAGCTCAAAGACGAAATCAAGATCTAAATTCTAATTGGACAAATCCAGCGCTGCCCTAATTTTCCAAAGACGAGAAGGTACCTGAAGATACTGAAAAACAAAATATGAAAATCCATAAAACACACACAACAGCAGAAAACAATTCAATTCAATCAATCAACTATGTAAAAATCCCAAACTAGTTAATTTCCGGTATATGAAATCTATTCCGCTTAATTTAGCTCATTTTATTCCACGAAGGCAACTAAACAAACAAACAAACAAAAAGAAAGGAAATGAAAAAGCTGACCAAATCAGAACAGCAGGAGATGATGGTGTGTTGAACTGGAACCATAACCTCAGCTTCAGCTCCCATGTTTAATTAGCAGACAATAACAAAAGATACTCTAGATTGCGTTGATCCTGTTGAATAATTTTGCAGGGGTCTAAAGATTTTTCTTTTTGTTTCAAAAGAAATTCCGTTGTGGAGCAAGCAAAACCAAAACTCTGATAACCTGGACTTCAACTGTTGTATATAAAAAATTAAATATCCTCCGTGTGCGAACCAGCTGTTAGCTGTAAAAACTATTCCCTCATTTTCACATTGTTTGACCAGTTTGAAGTGGTACGGAGTTTAAAAAAAAAAAAAAAATTAAAGTTGTGGCCTTAAAAGCTTAAGGGTAAAAGGGTTTGTGGGCCATGTTATTTGTGTGGTTATAAGAGTTTCTCATTAAGGGCAAAAAGGGTAAAATGAAGAGTTTAAAGTTGAATTATTTCCAAATTTAGAAATGTGTCATTTATTTTGGAACAGACTAAAAAAGAAAGTACCTCATTTAATATGAAACGGAGGGAGTAATAGCCTGTTTGGCCAAAAGCACAAAAGCACTTTTGGCCAAAAATTAAAGTGTTTGGTTGTTGCTCCCAAACGCACACGCAAATATACATGGTCGACAAGTAATATAGGATTGTAATTTCAGATATCGTACCCACATGAACTTGTGATTAACCATCAACTAAATTAAATCAAACAATTAATCTATTCAAGTGAATCCTAAAATAGAAATTTTTAACTAAAATTAATCTAGAGTAACAAATTAAGAGATTAAAGAAAACAAGGTGGCGAATTATACAGGCGAATTCAATGTGAGGGAATATTCTAGAGCTACGGGTTAACTAACAATTCCGTTGAGTTTTTCACTTAAATCGTCTAATTAATTTATCTGGTTTATTGGTTGACAGGGTTAATATTACTCGTAGCCTTCTCCCGAAGTAAAACTCGCTTATTCAAGCTAACCTAACGCCTATATTCCTATGGAATTAGAATTAACAAAAACGCATTTATAATTCCCGTATAGTAACCAAGCAATGCGATTAGGTATATTCCTATCCTAACCGCAAATCCGCTACCCCCCCCCCCGAGTTAAGATCTTGCTCTACTCAATCTTATATGCAATCTAGAATTCCATCTCCCGAGTTCAATCCTAGATTCGTAGATAGTATTCAATTGGTGATCAAGCAATCAAATAATTAAGCGCAAGATTGAATAAATAAACCAGTATGATAAAATAATAAGAACAATTCAAGCTTCAAACTACAACGTTCATGTAGCACTCAAAACTCTAGAACTAATAAACTATGAAATTAAAGGAAGAGAAGAGAAGAAAAACTAGTTGGAAGCCTCCTCCAAGCATGGTGTGTGTTCCTCCATGTGAAACTCCCTTCAAAGTATGTTAGTTATCCTCCAAATTAGGTTTAGGACCCCTTTTATACGAGTTGGGGTCGTCTAGGGCCGAAATAACTTTGTCCCGGGCGAAATTGGAGAAAATTCACATCATTGGCGCCCTGGCTAGCGCCAGGCGCCTCCACGGCGCTGCCCAATTTTCAGCTTTTGTTTCCAGCGCCATGGGTGGCGCCAGGCGCTGCCTGTGGCGCCCAAATGCACATTTTTCCTGCTTTGTTCGTTTTGGCTCAAATCTTGCGCGTTTCGCCCCCAATTGCTCCCGAATTATTCCTACAAGTAAAAATACTTCAAATTAATATAAATTATAGCATTTAACATTCCAAATTCACGAAACAAAAGTAAAATATGAGGCGATATACATAGAAATATATATATATATATATATATATATTAAGCTAAACATCAACACCCCACACTTAGACTCTTGCTTGTTCTCGAGCAATGGGACTATCTAATAAACCCCCAACTACGTACAAGTCTCAATTATAGCAGAGCACTTTAACTTTTAACCATACACTATACCCTTGACTACGATCAATACCGACACACAAGCATGAACATACAAAATTTCACATTCTTCTCGTTTAAGCATGCCCAAGTATAACATTTCAATTCAATCAATTCCAACAACCTATTTTCCACCACCCAACCTCAAAAGATGACTTGTAACCACTAAGCACCCTCGATTCATGTACTCACCCAACAAGAAAGTTTACAATATTACCAATCATTCATGAGATCATGTGCCCTCACCACAAACAAAGAGTGAAGATAGATTAGTCCATACATTCAAATATACTTTTGAATATAGATTAAGGACATCACACAATTGAACAAAATTCGCTCAATCTCACAAAGAATTCATATACATCTTGTAGTTGTACCATAAGCTTGCCCGTAGTGTATATCTCTACTAATTTAAGCTAGCCAAATCTAGGATCAATTAGGACTTTAAGGTTGTAATATAGGCTAAGGGGCGGGTATGATACATTTAGAAATAGTGGATAACCCTCCTAAGCACTTTAATGCACTACATTCATGATTCAAGCACATATTCTTCTCAACCAATTCACTTGCCATATACAACATAGCCCTCTTTTCAATTAAGCACTTCTATATTTCTACTAGCACAAATCAATAAGAATTGGAGGTGTGTATTTTCTCCATTATTGAACTATCATATTTTTTTCTCTTTTCTTGCAATTTTTCTTTTCCTTTCTCTTTTTTTTTTCTTTTCTTCACACACTCCATACATTAAAGTTCATCGGCTGGTGACTTTTGATTTCAACTTTAGTGCACCAACGGGCCTTTCCATGGTTCCACTCAAAAACTACTCGCCAATATCTCACCTTACTTCTTTTAGCGACTAAGTTCCTTAGGAGGTAGATGTTCAATCAATATCAAATTAAGAACAAAATAGGGGTAGGGCTTGTAATGTGGGTGCCAAAAAAAAGGTCTATAGGCTCAAAGGGGCTAGCAACGGAAAATTTTATTTTTATGTGACAAGCACATCCATGACCAAGCAACAAACACCTACATCATCTCCTAAATTAACAAAACGTACAATTTCGCTTCAATTAACACACGGGGCAAGTTCTAGACTACATAGGATATCACAAAAAATCACAAATCCTCACACACACGTTGCACATGACTCAATTAAGACGGTTCTATTCAATTCTCAAGTCAAGCAAGCACACATAATTGAGAAAATTAAGCAATATTACACTATGTGGCATACAAGTCAAACAACTGAAAAAAGACGTCACAAAATAGGTTATTTACTTTACTTAGGCTTCACAATTCAAATCAAATACACGGGAAAATAGAATGTATGTTATAGCCTAACGTGCTAGCATCAACTATGTCAATGAGTATCTTAGAGCGACTCAGTTTCTTCCTAAACTACTCCTAAAAAAATGTACCCGGTTCGAGCTACACCCTTGAAAAAGAACCGGCCGCCAAAGAAAAACCAAGGGATACTACCTAACTATCCTAAAAAAACAAAACATATTTTTGGTGTTTTTAATCGGACTTTATCTCTCAAGAAAATTGTCCAAAAGATCCATCGTCGGGAAAAGTCTAAACTTTTTCTAAAAAAAATTTCCAATTTTTGTTTTTTTTTACTTAGACTATGTCTACTACGAGTTCTAAAAGAAAAACTAAATAAAAAAATAGTTTTATACAATTACACTTCAGAAAGTAGTTTCTCCACCTCACACTTATATTATGCATAGTCCTCGATGCATGATCATAGAGAAAAATATTAAAACAAGGGTGAAAAATACTCCCTAAGACCTTCTCGGGCCTAGCTTGGACATGATCCTCAATATTAAGGGTCGGGACGACCCCACACTTAAGCTCAAACATGCTCCTCAGCTTCAACTTCGGGTACTCAGACTTTCCCTACTCTGCAAAACAAAAACAACACGAAACTTGACACTATATAAAAAATAAAAAAATTAAAATACAGGCTGGGTTGCCTCCCAACAAGCGCTTGATTTAACGTCGCGCCACGAATCCATCACTTTCACCACTTTTCCTTCCACTTTGAAGATTTGAATTGCGCCCCCAATTTTGCATCAATTTTTCTGTCACGTTCCTGGGGCGGTGGTGTAAAAATAAATGAACCAAGCAATAGGTATCACATCTTGCACTTCTTGGCTTTTAAGTGAGGAATGTCATTTTGTCTCCTTGGTATGGCAAATTTCAGAATATAAACACTTTGTTCCTCATCCATATGCTTGACTGGATCAATTCCCATGTCCCAACAAAACACAATGTTGAAAAGTGTTTAGAATGAGGTCCAATACGCTCCAACTCCAAAATTGCATTATTTTTGACATCCTCAATTTTGCGCACTTCGTCAACCTTGGCATCATTAACAATATTTTAGTCGAATAGTTGAAGTTCCTCTTTCCGCTCCTCAAGCTGGCCAGTATCCACAAAAATTGGTTGTAGGGCATCAGACGCCTCAACCTTTTTATTCAATTTAGCCTGCATGTCATGGATATCTGAGCCAAATTGGTCTATCTCTTGCCTGAGCTCAGTTCTTCCTTCTATCAGTTGTTCTGTCATATTTGAAAGACCATCACGGAGAAACTCCTGAGATTTTATCAATTGAGCTTGTTCCTCTAGCCAAGATTGGCTCACTATATCTGCTTCTTCCGAATTATCTTCTGGTGGGAACTCTCTCTCTTCAGCCACTTCCTCTCCCTCGGCCTTCATTCACATGATTGCTACATTAATTCTTTGTATAGCTTTTCGATTTTCATCTTGTTGCTCGGCTACTTGCCTCATCATCATGTCCCGTTGCTCGCTATTTGCCATAGCATGTCCATAATACAAGCCACACTTTCCATATCCTCCACATCATTGCTCCTATCAAACTCATAAACATTATTAGAAACATTATAATAAGAACTATGAGAAGGATAATAAGAATTAGGACAACCATTCCAATGGCCACCTTGACAACCACACACATTACAGAAATTCCACTCATCAGATTGAGATGCACAATTTTGCCCTAAGTGTGGTCCTCCACAATATGGACAAGGATCACCATAATAAGAATAACCAATATTCGACCAATTATCATTCCAAGATGTCATGTCACAAAGATAATAAAATATAACTAAGTTAAAAATAAAAAAATAAAAACTTGAATAGGCAAAAAGTAAAAACCCAATCTAGTTAAATAGTTAATTTCTTAGTCCCCGGCAACGGCGCCAAAAACTTGTTGCTCCCAAACGCACACGTAAGTATACGTGGTCGACAAGTAATATAGGATTGTAAGTGCAGATATCGTACCCACAGGGACTTGTGATTAAATATCAACTAAATTAAATCAATCGATTAATCTATTCAAGCGAATCCTAAAATATGAATATTTAACTAAAATTAATCTAGAGTAACTAAAATTTAACTATTGCCATGCTCACTTTCTCTGAGGCCTTCAAGGGCCCTGGGCCACGCCAACTTGTATTTAGGATTTGCTATTTGGCTGTTCTTGTCTACTCCGGTATGATTTCGAGTAAAATCACATTGTATTTGTCACGATCTTTGGGTTCTAAACAAGTTCTTTCATCTCTACTTGGGTTTCTTCTGAAACCCTAATTTTTGGTTACATCTCCTAGACCTATACGATTTTTAAATGATTTGAGTCTGTTTCCTTGATGTTTTACACTATCCTTGTAACTCTTTAGAAGAATCATCGATTTCAAAGTGTTTTCACCTTCTTCTCAAATTAGGGTTTTTGAAACTTCTTCTAAAACTTTGTTTAAACCGATTCTTTATGTTTAAACTTCTATCTCTTGCATATTTCGACTGATTCTATGATTTTCCTATTTCTTCAACTTGCCTATGTTGAAAACCCTAATTTATTAGTTCTAATCTTGGGTTTCTGAGTTTTGTTTTGATAACGTGTAATCTATGTTTTTGTGATTCTGTGATTTTTGCCCTATGTTTGCTTGTTAGAGCTCCTAATTATGGCTATCCCTGCCTATTTTGTGATTTTACCCTATTTTGTTCACCAATGTTTCTGATTCTTCACTTCTCCTACCTGTATCATGCCTATTCTACTAATTCAGACTATGCTCTACATGAATCCCTAATTTATATACAATTTTTGTCCTATTCGACCTCTTAGAATTCTGTTTTTTGCTTACTATGTGCTTGTTCTTATAAATCTGTGTTAAACCAGTGCTATTTTCTACTGTTGAATCCTTGAGTCTTTGTGATTGATCTTTCACTGATTTCGCATGATATCTCTACTGATTTTTAACCGTCTAAAATATTTTCTGACATTATTCTGCGGTCAATTATGCTATTAATTGATTTCTTAAGTCTTTTCCTTAATTGAAATATGCTGAACCTAGCCTCTATTACATGTTGTGTACTTGTACTATGCAGAAAATATTACCTTATTTGTCATGCTCAGCCTTATATGATTTCCTTCCTTATTTGCTACATGTCTATTACCGTTTGAAGTTGACTCCTCAATTAAAGGGAGTACTTACCTTGATTTTGTAATTGGTTGATTCTGAGTTACTGATGAATGTTGATTTTTACCTTATTTGCTATCTGATTTTAAACTATATATACACACTCTTTTATTAACACAACACACGAACACCTTTGGTTCAAAAACTCTCTCACACACACTTAAAACTTTCTGCTCTATTTTGTGCTACTTGATACTATTCTAAGTTAGCCGGCTGCAAGCCAAGGCTAACCATTGTGTTCTCCTGCTCTTTCATTTTTCTTACTGTCTTCTTTACTGGTATGTTCCAATTTCATTTCAAAGTTCCAACAACAATATAATTCTTTTATTGCTTCAGTTCATCATGTTTCTAGTTTGCTTCTATTTATGGTTTTGCTGTGAAACTTGTAGTTGATATGTTTACATTATTAGCATGTTATGTACTTTCCTTCTTTAGGATCAATGTATTACCCCTCTGTGTTGTTTCTGAGCATGTCTATACCAATTATCTCTGCCTCTTATGTGCTTACTATCATATGCTCCATGTATCCCCAAATCCCTATCACCCCTGTATGTAAGTTTGTTCTTTATGTCTGGTTCTGTGACTATGTCTGGTCAGTTGTTTCTGAGAATGTTTGTACCAATTCCCAAAACCTTTGCTTGTTATACAATCAAGTGTTCTATGTATTCCCAAATCCCTTGACCCCTGTTTGTGACTACTGAACTTGTTTTGGTTCTGTGACTCCTGGCTATGTATGAACCTGTCTTAAAAGTGTTGTGTTTGGACTTTTGTTCACTACTCCAATCTCTTTTCAAACTGTCTCTGTTGTTTTACTAAATTATTTTCAAACAAACTTCCTTTTAATATAGTTTTTCCATTAAAACCTTTCAACTTGTGCAAGCACTTTCACTCTACTCTTAAGTCAATAAGTTATGCCCCCTCCAGTATGTGTACTGCCTTGGGATCCTCTTGAGAAACCTCTGAACTCTAGCATACTGAGGTTGGCCCTTTCATACTGCACTTATTTAATTTTAGTTACCAAGTCTAGGTGTAAGCACTGCCCGGGATCCTTGAGATCCTTAGGGAACTTTGATTCACCTAGACTATGACATTGTCTATGGAATTGAGGCTATTGGAGGATTTGGAAATCTAGGCCTAATTGAAGGCTCCTTATAGAATAGCTTCTTATTTTCTTATTTACTTATGTAATTCATTCATTTGGTCTATAATAACTTGTAAACAAATATTGGGGTAATTAGTGAAAGGGATGAGTAGCTACATATTTATGGGGTAATACGGGTAGAAATCATGCTTATAGGACTTTACATCTTGTCATGTTTATCTCACCATGTTAGAAATCATGCCTATATATTTCAAATAATTCCGTACTAGAAATCATGTCTGCAAGTCTTAAAATCAGCCTCACAAGTAGATGCCATGCCTATAGGATATAATTTAACCCAGTTTCTATTATGACAAGTGTTTGTGTATGTTTCCATGTGTCATCATGCCTACCAGTCCTTAAAATCAGTATTAAAGTTAGATATCATGCCTATAGGGAACCATACATCAAATTCTGCCTGTCAATCTAGCCTAGTCTAAATAAATCAATTTAGTCCACGTTTTAGTTCACTTCTAAACTGGTTTAACTAAGCAGTTTATACTTCCTAAAACGAGTTCTTTCAAAACTGCCTCAATTTGTCATTAGATAGCATGTCTATAGGGATTAAAAGGTCCGTTTTAAAACTTGCCCTTTTTCACTATAAGACGTAGTTATCAATGTTCCGTGCAGGCAAGCTTGTAGGGCATTTTTTCAAAACTTGCAATTCTGAAACTGTTTTCTGTGACTTAATATTTTTCTGATCCTAACAGGCTTTAAAACTAATAGACAACTACTAGGGTCATTACTCCCGAGTTTATAAAAATAAATTGCTTGTCCTCTGCATATTCACCTAGACATCCTGCCTTAGGATACTGTTTAATAAAAAGCCCCTAATTGTGCTTGAGTCGTGCGGTTTATGTGCCTTGTTTGAGGAGGAATCTTTGAGCCTCTAATTGCTCCCTTTTATCTTATGTGCTAAAAGTCCTGATTGTTTTGCCTGTCGCCTTAGAATTTTCACCTTTAAAACCTTAGGGGTCTGTCTAGAACCACTTATAGGTAGAGGTCCTAAATCCCTCCAGGACCATTAAGAAGGGACGGGTAACATCACGCAATAGAGATCGCTGACCAAATACTCATTTTGCATGACCACTAAGGGGATGAGAAGGGTAGATATGGGATATGATGACTACGCGCTAATGTCACGTGTAGCCCCTCATCGAGGAGTATTTACCAGACATAGTATGGGGTGATCCTATAGGCTAACCAACCTAGGACTCCTCCTTTACCAAAGTTCCTTTTTCTATTTAAACCTTTGTTTTACAACTTGTTCAAAAATCTTTATCTTATTACTTGAGTTACCCAACATGCTTTACTTGCAACCTATTTGATTCAACTGTTTATTTATATGGACTAATTTGTGAATATAAGTTCGGTCGGGACCCACAGTTGTGGACCAAGAGGGGTGCCTAACACCTTCCCCTCGAGGTTATTTCGAGCCCTTACCCTAAATCTCTGGTAATGCAAACCAATGCAAGAGTTAATCACTCTAGGTGCCCTAAAGCATCATAACTCATTAGGTGACGACTCTTCAAATACCTAATTCCCAAAAGAAAATGAGTTATCACACCCCATGGAATGTCGGAACCCAGACCTCTCTCCGTGAGGAGGAAAAAAAGGGGGCACGACAATTTGTACACGTGATACAATTTCATTGGCCATTTAATTTGACTTGGCATGCCTTGTCATTTTGACACATGGCATGATCCTATTGGTTTTCCCCGTTTGACTTGGCGTGTTACGTCATTTGACACGTGACACCAAACTGGGCCTTTAGGAAGATGACATCTTGGGCTTAATGAAGTGGACTCATCACTTGTAGCCCAATGAACTTGGACTAATTTATTAAGTCCATCTATATTGGACTTATATAATTAATTCAATTATATTAGCCCAATAAATTTATTTGGACTAATATATCTTGAGTTTAAAATATAGTCCAAATTAATTTATGAATTTAATTCCGTAAATTTTATATGCTTACAAATGCCCCCTACTTCAAGACTTATCATGGTGTTTAAAATTTTGAAGACTGGGCTTGAAGTATAAATTTGGCGCTCTCTAAGATTATGTGCAACGTATTTGTATGTTTAAAATAGAGCATATGCTATTGCCTTAGGCAACTTCAATTGGGAATACTGTAGGACATAAACTAACTTCATATACATCCAAATATTTGGTGCAAAAAAATGATTCCAAACAGAGCAAGTGCTAAGAGGCATAATAATATTAATTATTATTATAATTATTACAATGATAGCCATGCATTCTTTTAAATTCTTGTACAACAACTTTAAATGTGGGTCCATCAACATTGAGATGTATTTGCCTTAAAAGGAATGAGATTCCTTTTGATCGGATAGAGAGAAATAACTTGCAGAAAGGATTCCTCCATGAATTTGTCTTCTTTTATGTAAATAGCAAAACATATGCCAGCTATTTGAATTGAACCAATTCCAATTAGAATTGGACTCGGCACATACACCTTCACAGCCTTAATCAAATACCTTTAGGCTTTAGGAGGCCAATAGTAGATTGTCCCACGCCGAACATAAATTCCCAACTGCCGCCTTTAGATACTTATATGAACCCTACATCCTCATTGTAATTGAGTATAAGCAGCGACATCCTCAGAGTCAATTTTACTTCGACCTTTGACGTTCTGAAGCTTGTGTAGAGGTAAATTAATTTTCTCTACGTCCAAATTAATTTGACGTTCTGCGTCATCTGTTGTCTCCCATTTTTTTTAAGTCAAACAAGAAGGATAAATCGATGACGAGATATAGATGATCAAATTCACAACATATAAAAGGATAAATCCCTCACAAAATATAGACAGACCAATTCATATTGCAAAAATTCACATCAACATATAGACAGATAAATTCATATCAATATATAGACGGACAAATTACCATCACCATATAGACGGATAAATCCACATCATTATATAGACGAACAAATTTCCATCACCATATAGACGAATAAATTCATATCAGTATATAGACGGAGAAATCTATATCAACATTAGACGGACAAATCCATATTAACATATAGAAGATTAACCATATAACAATATATAGAAGGAAAAATTCTTAATCGCATCCAGAAATTTGCCTAAAGCACAAAGGACTAGAATTTTCTCCTCTTTTTGTCAATTGTCGCTGACTTAATATTTACCAATCTTTTTTCCCTCCGCTTATGTGGTATTGAAGAGATGGTTCACTTTAGAGACTACACATCTCCATCCTCTAAGCGCTAGTATCTCGTAATTGATGCTAAGAATGGAGGGGTTATAACTAAGCTGTTGACTTACACTCCACTAGTTGGTCGATATGCACATTTGTGGCCACCTCTGCAGAATTTCCTCCGTATGGTAGATTGGACTTTAGAGCACAAACAAAAGCCAACTAAAATGTGGTCTCTTCACACTCCTTACCAACGAAAACTCAATACCGCGAGTACCCTTCCTTGCTGTAACGACTCGACCAGTTGTTTTGAGCTTTTACACTTTGCTCGCTAGTTATTGGGCATGACTAGCCCAGTGTGATGTATTATGACTTATGTAAATCGTCAGTTTTGGTTTTCAGGTTAACCGAAATGAATTTTGAAGAAACAGTTCTTAGTTTGAAGCTTGAAATTTGAAAGGTTTGACCAAGATTTGACTTGTTAGTATATGATCTCGGATCAGAATTTTTATGATTTGGTTAGCTATGTTAGGTGATTTGGGACTTAGGAGCGTGATCGAAATGCATTTTGGAGGTTCGTGGAAGGTTTAGGCTTGAATTGGCGAAATTGAGATTTTGGCGTTTTCCGGTTGATAGGTAAGATTTTGATATATGAGTCGGAATGGAATTCCGGAAGTTGTAGTAGCTCCGTTGTATCATTTATGATGTGTGTGCAAAATTTCAGGTTATTTGGATGAGGTTTGGTAGACTTTTTGATCGAAAGCGGAATTTGGAAGTTCTTGAAATTCTTAGGCTTGAATCCGATATGATTTTGATGTTTTGATGTTGTTTTGAGCGTTCCGAAGGTTGGAACAAATTTGAATGAGGTTATGGGATATGTTGGCATATATGGTTGAGGACCCGAGGTCCTCGAGTGAGTTTCGGATGGTTAAACGGATCAATTTTAGACTTTGGACTTGGCAATTTTTTGCTGGTTTTGTGTTACAGACGATTTGTTCTTCGCGTTCGTGAAGGGTGTTTTTCTGAGGCGGCGAATTTTGCCTTCGCGTTTGCATTTTGGGTGTCGCGTTCGCAATGTTGTGATGTTTTGATTCTCTACATTCGCGAGGGATGTGTCGCGTTCGCGTAGAGTAAGTGGGAGCACCTGGGGTCCCAGCCTTTTGTGCTTCGCGTTCGTGAGCTGGAGGTTGCATTCGCGTAAGGAAAATTTGTGGTCAGCGGATTTTTGTGCTTCGCGAACGCGAGGCTTTGACCGTGTTCGCGAAGAAGGTTTTTGATGCCTGGGCTGAATGTTTAAATAGCCATTGTCCGCGATTTTGGGGCTAACTTTCACCAATTTTGGGCGATTTTGGAGCTTTTTGAGAGGACTTGAAGAGGGATTCAAGAGATAACACCTTGAGGTGAGATTTTTGAACTCAATACTCGATCCTATGTTGATTCTTACTTGTTTAATCATGAAATATGTGGAAAATTAAAGCTTAAAATTGGGGAATTAAGGCTTGAATTTGGAGAGTGTAAATTGGGAATTTGAAGGGGCAATTGAGGTCCTATTTTGATGTTCTTGGTATGTATAAACTCGTGAGAGGATGAGGATTTTATTGATGTGACTTTTATCGGATTCCGAGACGTGGGCCCGGGGGCGGGGTTTGAGCAATTTCGGATTTTTTTATGTAAATTGGATATTTTCGAGTGAGCTTTGTTCCCTTAGCATATTTTAATAGTTATGTACTGATTATGGCTAGATTTGGAGCATCTGGAGGTTGATTTGTGAACGCAAAGGCATCGCGGGCTAGAGTTTGGACCGGATCGAGGTGAGTAATGATTGTAAATGATGTCCTGAGGGTATGAAACCCCGGATTTGTACATCGTTGTGCTATATTGAGGTGACGCACACGCTAGATGACAAGCGTGAGGTCGTGCACTATTGGGGATTGTGACTTAGTCTATCCCGAATGACTATTTTACCGCGTATTTGGCTGAAAACTATTTGCTATCATCATGTTTTGGGCTGAATGCCTTATTTGGGCTTCGTGCCAACTATTTGAACCCTTAGGGGATTTTTATTTATATTCCTCACTGTTTTGACTTTATACTTGAACTCAGTCATGCTATATTCTACTGTTTTCATAACTGAGCCACGTTTGCTCTGCTTTAACACTTAAATGATATTTTTAAATGATATTTTGGGTTGAGCACTATGTTTTACTGTTGCCCGAGTGGCTGTGAGGTTCTGACTGAGTAAGGCTGAGGGCCTATGTTGTGAGAAAACACTGATTATGATTATGAGGCCGAGGGCCTGAGATTTATACGCCACGAGATGACTTGTTGATATGAGGCCGAGGGCCTAGTGATGATACCACGAGATGGCTTGATGTTGCGCTTGGGCCGTAAGGGGCCCCTCCAGGAGTCTGTACACCCCCAATGAGCGCGGGTACCCATTGTGATGTGAGATATAGCCCGAGGGGCTGGTATTGTTGACATTGTGCCCGAGGGGCAATCCTTTATGTGCTTTTTTATCTTATTTGTCTGTCATTTACCTGTTTAATTGTTGAATAGGCATTTCTTGAAGTTAAAACTAAACTTATATGATTTTACATATCTTTACTGAATCATTGTTCTTACCTGTTTTACTGCTTCATTATAGCCTGTAATGTGCCTTACGTATTTTCATATCTCTCAGTCGTTTATTTATGATTATTACTCATTGAGTTGGAGTACTCACTTTACTCCCTGCACCTTGTGTGCAGATTCAGGCGCATCTGGTCCCGCTACCGAGTGTTGATCTTTCCAGCTCAGGCGGATCCGAAGGTTCTCTAGGTAGCTGCCGGCGTTCGCAGCCCAGAGCTTCTTCCCTTATCTTACTTCTCTTTGTTTTAGATTTGTATTGAACTCTGTAGACTTTCTTGTTATTCCGAATTTTTAGATGCTTATGACTAGTGACACCCCGGTATCGGGCTGTGTTGGGTTTATCTTCCACAACTGTACTGTTAACTGTTCACTCGTGGATTAATTATCATGTTTTAGACATAATTTTTAATATCTGATTGCTTTAAAACTGAAATGGGAAGTGTCGGCTGGCCTTGTCTTCACGAGAGGTGCCATCATGATCGGGTTTGGGTTTAGGGTCGTGATACTTGCCTAGGACGTCGTATGATTCAAAGGGAGATACGTTGAGAATTGACGGTGAATATCATCATATCCCGGGATATTGGGAATAGGTTGAAGACATACTTGGCAGAAGTCAATGGGCTTTAGAGACAACAAGAATTTATGATGTCGTCTGTGCTTTTGTATTTACATATGATCGAAATTTAAACATCTTGCAAGCATTTCTTGAAGCTTGGTGCCCCACAATAAATACCTTACTTACATCAGCCAAAGAACTATCAATATCTCTTTGGGATTTACATACCATTGTCGGTTTACCTATTGGAAGTTGTGCTCGAAGCTATCGAACTCACAAGTGTTAATGAGAAGAATAAAAGATTTACTCCTCGAGCTTGTGGATTGCCTTTACTATCAAACTATTGAAACTTTGGAGGTTGATAGCCAGCAAACATCTTTAACATATTGATCCTTGCAGTGTATGACTTTGTATATATAAGGGAGGACTTGGCAGCAACTTCATACTTATTCTTAATAGTTCCTTCAATGGCCTCCTTCAGTTGATCGATTGGAATCATTCCTTCAGATGAGACAGGGATAGCCTTAGCAGATGCTACTCGTCTTGGGGGAGAATTAATATCTGGAACTTCTGGGAGCTTGCCAGGTGCATGGGTGTATTCTTCTTCCATCAAGATTCCTTCCCTATCTGTTAGTCAATTCTAGTATCTTGATTTTGCATGCACTTGGTCAAGCCAACGATTGCTTCCGTCAAGTTGGCTAACTGCTCCTCTACAGGTGAAGCGTTTGTCACCATGGCTTAGATAATTATTGTGGACGACGGAGAGTAGCATGGATTATCACACAGATTGATCCTTGATTGGCTCACGCTATGCGATGTAAGTGGGGAGGATCCATCACTTGGAGCATCATCATCTTCCTTTACAACAGAGTTCTTGGATATGAAGAGGTCAAGCAGAACAAGAGTTTTCTTAATCTTTTCAGCAACATCGCTTCCTCCTTCAGGTGCGTTTGTGGAAGATCTTGCTCCTTTTGAGGATTAAGATCCGAAAACAAGGGTTGACGCGGACGTCACTTGGAGTGCTTGTTATGCTAAAGAGCTTGCCTTGCTCCTTATAGTTGGTCCAAAGCTTCCAAATGTAACGTCGAGGATGCTTCCCACGTCAGCATAAAACCTAGAATTAGCAGTCTTG